>NC_047519.1:15818193-15974045 GCF_902827115.2 Pseudochaenichthys georgianus | reverse complement strand
TTTCAACTGAAAGTATTTGTAACAACAAACAAATGTAATTCCTTCTCCATCACACAACCAGAAACAAGAAAACGTTTGTCCAGAGGGTGGCGCCAGAGGACAGGCTGAGTTACTACAAAGATCAAATGGTTTATCCTGTGAAGGAGCTATACACCAACTTTCACTGTAGTCAGTTTGCAAATATTTCAGAAATTAAATGATTATCAATCTTGTAGTTCACAATAAAAATGAATGTATCTACAAACAAAAACGTTTTAAAAACGTATTTAAAATGGGATGTCAACTTGCGAGTGTGTTACAATTGGTGCCACACTGCTGATTTATTAACTATTACTTCCATGAACAGTCGATTCAAAAATGATGTGCTGGTTATAGCAAGGGATTATATTCTTGGCATTTTGTTCTAATCATCCTTCAAGATAAAACCAGTATAAGTTAATAATGAAATAAAGATTATGATCATTTTTAAAGAGCATACATTTATTTTTTCGAAAGGTAACTCCTGTAAAAGGTAATTATACAAACATCTAAAAATGAAGAATGAATGCAAATCAAGAATCTGGCTCTTTCCAGAGAAACTTAAGAAACAATACCTGGCTTGATCTAAAACAGCTGCCACTGAATTGCACTTTATTACCGTCTTTAATACTATTAATAGTAGGTAAAAATGTACAAATGTCTTACAAAGAAATAAAAACAGTATAGAGCATGAGAAACAGACTTACATTTCAACACTGCCAGACTGAAAGGTTGTTCCACAAGCAAACGGACCCCCTATTCCATAATTCTTAAAACATGGCAAATGAAAATCAACACAAAATCCTGGTTCTCTAGTTAGGGATTACTTTTTTAAATCCATCCATCCTGAGGGGGGGCATGGACCAAATTCCAAGCCAATCTATTCAATAATTGTCAAAAATGTGTCACTAGAAACAGAAATGGTCAACCTCATAGTGACAGAGGAAGGGGATCTACCCATCCTCTGGGGTTCAGCACTGTCCATCAAATAGTTGAGCCAAACTGTTGGCAGGCTAAACAATTATTGATATTGAACCTGCACATGTACATTGGAGTTGTAACTAGTAATTGACCAATCAATAGGTGCCTCCAGAGAAAAGAATACCAACTTCCAAAAAATGCCAGAAAATGCAGTTTTTAGATCTTGGCTTTTCTCTGTTAAATATGATATTAAAGTCAACATCTTTGGGTTTGGACCATAGGTTTGGACTCAACAAAACATTGAATCACTTGGACTTTGAGACTTTTGAGGTTGTTCCTTTTTTATTATTTTTGGACAATTTATTGAACAAACAGTTTATCGTAAAAGTAATCTGCAGATTACTAATTAAAATAATAATTAGTTGCAGCCCTAATATAAACACTTAAATACTGTGTTCAAGTGTGGACACTACACTTTCTTTCCCCAAACCATCTCCATCTTCGCCACATGGGCCTTGGATGATTTGGAGAAGGTGCTTTTAACCACGCTGAGAGGAGCAGATTTACCGCTGAGGTAGACCTTATTGAGACACGAAGGAACCCAGGACTCCTCTTCCTCCTCCTTCCCTACAGCTTCCACTCCTTTCTTCTTGTTCAGGGTACATGAATGGGCAAAAATGTATCCCGTCATAAAGGCGTCGAACCCGGCACGGTGCGATCCTGAGTCGGCGTTCTTCTTCTGCTCAGTCTTGGACGATTTCTCGCTTAATTTTTCACTTCCTCCATCTTTTGTTCTGCTTTCTTCACCACCATTTGTGTTGGTTTTTGCGTTGTCATCAGTAGTGGGTGTTATTTCAAGTGTGTTGTCTTGGCTCACTCCGTTCCCCTCGATGTCTGTTTTCTCTCGTTCATTCTGTTGGGTGTCCATTAGAGACCCTTTTTCTGAGGATGACTCGGCCCCTTGCTTCTCATCTGGCGTTTCTTGCAGATCCACCGCCATGTGGGGGATTTTGTGTTGAGGGGCACCGTCTTCCGCTGCCTCGCCTTTACCTTTCCTTTTTTCTTTACGTCTCTTCCTCTTAGTTCTCTTGTTCCCCAGGTCTTTCTCGTCCTGGAGGATGATCAGGTCAGTGTCGTGGGATAAAAGACACTCGCTGCCATTTGGACACCAGCCAAATGCCTATAGGACAAACATAGAGACAAGGATGTTAATAGTAAATACTGACTATTTGGCTTGTTTGTCTATTTCCCTTTCACTTGAACATAAAGAACAATATAAAGATTTCTTAAAGAAAGGGAAAACTCACGGAGAAGCGCTGGCAGACGTCAGTCTGTCCCTCAACAGAGCCCACAGCTGGACACACTCTGTAGTCCACGTAGCTGGACATCTGACCAGCGTACTGACAGAAATGTAGCTGAACGTGAGGCTCAGTTCCTCCAGAGGTGCCCCTGCGACTGCTATCCAGCTTACTGGAGGGAAGAGGAGGCAATGAGGGAACAGGCACTTCACGACATCAGCACTTCATTTTACAACACTGCTTCAAGCACAATACTGCTCCACAAGGTCTCCTGCTTTAGACAATAATGGACACGTCAGAGGAATAGTCCAGATAACTGAGTGTTTTTATTACAGTTCAATCTGAACTGCACCTTATTATTTACTGTACAGTACATTACACAAATACACACCATTTCTTATAGGCATACTCCAGATATGAGGCAGTGAGTCGGAGCTCGAACTCAGTGACATATTTGGTGTCGTAGATGCCGGCAGGAAACATCTCAGACAGGTCGGCTGTGAAGGTGGTCAAGCGGTCGGGCAGATGTGCATAAAAACTCTGGGGGAGAGAGACATTGTTGCAATGGAACATATTTCATATAAAAGTAGGCAGCAAATGATGGAGAAGCTGGAACCAGAGAATCCTTGGCATTTTAGCTTAATTAGATTACATCAAAATGTAATATCAAAAAAGCTTTTCAGGCTATCCTCCAATCATAATCAACTTTGCAGCTCGAATACCAAAATGGAAATAGCAACTTAAGAAAAGGTTATTTTCCCTCATTGAAAAAGCCATTGAATTATGTATTTACTTTCTGCGAAGAAAATAAGTACAATTATTATGAGAAAGAGGAAAAGAACAAAAGTGAACAGCCAACATCATAAGTTGATGTTACCTGGTAAAGGAAGGCCATGTCGATGAGGCCGTTGTGGAGCACCAGGGGCTTCCTGGCACGCAGCAGTTCAGTGAATAACGCTCGGATGTGGACCCCCCGATCGTCTGATTCTGCCTAACAAGTTAGAGAGAGAAATGACAGATAGAAATTAAAAACATCAAAGGAATATGGTTGATCTTTTTGCAGTGTCATGTTCTATGTTAAATTGTATATATACAGTATACATCTATGTTTTACTTATGTCTACTTACATAGGGCCCTATAGGATTCCCTGTTTTATTAGATAGTTTATTCCCCTCATGATCACTTGGCATGCATGGAGCAGATAACTGTCAATAATTATAGCGATCCTATATTGGTTGAACAAAAGAAAATAATCACAATAAAGATAAACGTTATGGGTAAGAAATATGCTCAGCCACACAGCATGCTTCAAGAGTAGCCAGTAAAGACTCTCCGCCTCAGCTGGATGTGTGAATCACAAATGGTAGAACCCAATTTAAACCAGGTTAAGAATAAACTACCTTAAAGCAGCCTGTGTGTTTCATCTCGGGTCAAGTCGAAGATCCGGATTTGGAGAACATCAGCTGGAATCTGATCAATTCCAGTAGTACTGAGCATTGCTGGTTTGCAAAACTGGACAGGGCAAGGACTCTCTGCAGTAGAATATTTCGAAGTCTATAATAGGGGTGCAACAACTAATCGACTTAATCGATTAAAATCGATGACCAAATTAGTTGCCAACTAATCCAGTCGTCGATTCGTTGGTGACGTCATCACGTGTGTTTTACACGCCGTTAAACTCCAACGTTATTGGTCTTTTTATCGGTACTGGAGACATTTAAAAAAATACATGTCATGTATTATTGCTACAAAAACATTATATCGCAGTCTTAGTGTCGCCAACTCGTTTCTAATATGCAAAAAGACAAAAATATGCGTCTATGGTGTATTTTCGATCTTTCCAATCGAGACGAGATCTGTCTCTCCCGTCTGTGTGCGAGGGGGCGGGGCAGTTTACACACACGCAGCTGCTACATGCAGCAACACACGGCGGGGATGGCGGAGAGAAGCGCTCCAAGGTGTGGTTAAATGTTACCCGTCTCGATGTGGACAATGCTCGTTGCCAAAAGTGCAATGAGAGTTTAGCATGTAAGGGCGGTAACACGAGCAATTTGTCTAAACATTTAGCAAAAGTGCACCACATTCAGACGGAGGAATGCACCGGGTTCGACTGTCTTTCTAGTAGCTCTGAAGCCCCTTCCACGAGTAACGTTTCCACGTCAGGTGTTATGTATGCTAGCAGCAACACACGGAGTTAACTACATTATACAAACACGGGTTAATGATTAGAGGTAACTGAGTTATTTATTTGTTAAAGTTTCAGCTATTCTGTTTACAATTATGTTATCACATTATTTAATACGATTTGTTAAAACATTGTTTCTTTTGATGTGAAATATTATTTATTTAATTTAAATAAAAAGTAATGTTAATTCTGTTCACAATTTGTTTAGTTAATTTAATAATGCATGTGTTTTTGAATCAAGTATTCATCTTTATTGTCTTCATTGTTAGTTTCCACATGCCTAAAACAACCTCAAGCTAAATTTAAAAGTTGATGTCTAAATAAGAGCGTTTGAGAAATTGTGCAAGGCATAATAGTCCGAATTAGGGATTGACCGATATGGCTTTTTCAAGGCCGATATAGATACCGATACCGATTATTAGTAATCAAGGAGACCGATAACCGATATTTGGAACCGATATACAGTTGCAGTAAAATCAGAAAATCTTGGTGTCAAAATGTAGAATAACACAAACTCCAACACAACTTCTTTGAAATGCATTTAAGCATATATTATGTTTAATGAACTTTTAAACATCTTACAACTGGTTTCCTCTCTGTGCCTTTTTCTTTAGTGCAGCCATCTGCAATGAGTTAGAGAGAGACAAGAAGTGGGGCTACAGGCTGACATGCTTAACTAACAATAATGCTTAATTTATTATAGCAAAACAATGCCTGTCTATCTAGCATAAAATCCCAATAAGCTGCTAGCAACTGCAAAACACTAGTGCTAGCTAATGTTTTGCAAACTATTAAAAGTGAGGCTATTACAGTAGACCTAACGTTAGTCTAGTAGCCTCACTTCTAATATTTTGCTAAACATTTGCTAGATACATGTTGGCTAGCTAATGAGCTATCAACCTGAAAAACTGCGAGGCTCCACTCGCAGCCCCCCCCTCCTCCGCACCACAGTTACTCCGCTGCGAGACGCTGAACGCACCCTCCTGTGTAACTGGGAAACTGATAGACGGGTAACATTTAACCACACCTTGGAGCGCTTCTCTCCGCCATCCCTGCCGTGTGTTGCTGCATGTTGCAGCCGCGTGTGTGTAAACTGCCCCGCCCCCTCGCACACAGACGGGGGAGAGAGATCTCTTCTGGATTGGAAAGGTCGAAAATACATCAGAGATGCATTTGTTTGTTTTTTTGCATATTAGAAACGAGTTGGCGACACTAAGACTGCGATATAATGTTTTTGTAGCAATAATACATGACATATGTTTTTAAATGTCTCCAGTACCGATAAAAAGGCCGATAACGTCGGAGCTTAACGGCGTGTAAAACACACGTGATGACGTCACCAACGAATCGACGACTGGATTAGTTGGCAACTAATTTGGTCATCGATTTTAATCGATTAAGTCGATTAGTTGTTGCACCCCTATTATAGACTTCGAAATATTCTACTGCAGAGAGTCCTTGCCCTGTCCAGTTTTGCAAACCAGCAATGCTCAGTACTACTGGAATTGATCAGATTCCAGCTAATGTTCTCCAAATCCGGATCTTCGACTTGACCCGAGATGAAACACACAGGCTGCTTTAAGGTAGTTTATTCTTAACCTGGTTTAAATTGGGTTCTACCATTTGTGATTCACACATCCAGCTGAGGCGGAGAGTCTTTACTGGCTACTCTTGAAGCATGCTGTGTGGCTGAGCATATTTCTTAGCAATGAGTGACTTTAACTAAAAAGTCAATCTAAATCCCAAATGTGTATAAATATATATTTGTACCCATTACACACTGCTGCAGGCATTAGATATATCACATTTTAACTGTCTACTCCACAATAACAGATGTACAATTGAGAAGACAGTGGGCTCAGGACTGTCACCACATCACAGAACAAAATGTAGTATATTCACCTTATTATTGCCCTTGCAGTAAGGGATTCCATGGGCGTACTGCTTGTTAAAGTCAAAGCCATGCTGAACCAGGAACTGGACTGACTGAGGCTCTATGATGTACTCCTCTGAACACAGCAGGGTGAGGTTATACACCTGGACCAGGTACGTGTCTGCAGCCTGGGAGAAAGAGATACAAAGAATACAATCAGACATAGCATAAAAGTCTGCAGAGGCTAATTCATTTAACCAAAATGCATATGATACATGTCATCAGAATCAGAATACCTTTATTAGTCCCACAGAGGGGAAATGTACGTAGTTACAGCAGAAAAAGAGCCACCGACAGCTTAATGTTACATATGTCACATATGTTTCATGCATAAAAAAGTATTAAAGTTAAAAAAAGTTATAATGTAATAAAATAAAAAGTTACATAATTTACAAAATACACATCCTGTAACAGTTCTTAGTATTTAGCAGCAAGGTATATATTGCACAGTTATTAACGGCATATATATATAAATATATATATTGTGATGATACTGTAGGGAAGAAAATATTAAACACTCATCAACATTCTATGTGTGAGAACCATCTAATTGCCATTCATCTACCAGTTTCTCATGCTCATCGGAAATATGTAATAATCCTTTGATATAAAGTGTATAAACAAAAGTATATGAACAGCAATCTCACCTTATCGTCCAGTTTCTTGTAACAGGCGAATCCCAGAGAGAGGATGGAGCGAGAGCGAGCTGCATGGCAGATGGCTTTATATCTGTCCTCTATAGATCTGAAACATGACAGTGAGGTCAGGGCCAATTCACAGAAAAGCAACACTTAGCAGTAAGACATAGAATCAGCATTGCATATTTTGTATCCATGTTTCTTGCACAACAACCTGTTTATATACCCTTTAATGTAGGTATGCATGTAAGTAAATTGTACTGTTGAGGAACCTGCGATTTATGTTGTTCATACATTACATCATTAAACCATAGTTGTTTATATGTTATGATGACAATACACCTTTGAATCTTGAATCTTAATGGTGACTGTGTTTGAAAGAAGTGCACAGAGGAAAACTCATGTTTCTACTCACTCGGCCAGCAAGGATTTCCTGTTTCCAAGACCACTCAGCTCCTAAAACAACATGCAGGCAGCAGTTAATACCTTTATTTTGAAATTGGTGAAATCAAGTGACAAATCAAACAGTGACATGGAAAAACAAACAAACAATCTGTAAGACAAATCACTTTCAATGAGGTATGTGATGACATATGTTCAGGGTCTACAAACAGAGGTTAGATGTGCTAATAAGAGTGTATGGGATGAAGGGGGTATATATAGTCAGCGTGAGAAAAAGTTTTTAGAGAGTACTTGTCCATGGACAAGTGAGTTTGGAAATGTACTTGTCCGAATACATTTTTCACTTGTCCAGAATGGACACAAATTGGGGCCACTGGAATCTTCTTCTTCGCCATCGTATCTTACATTTTCCCACGGTTTTTACGGCACCGCTAACGTAAGTGAGCGGTAACATTTTACTGCATCACACATAGGGGTGGGTATCGTTTGGATTTTAACGATTCCGGTTCTGCTTTTCGATTCCGGTTATTTTCGGTTCTCGATTCCGGTTCTTTGAGAGGGTAAAAATAAGTCCCATGACAAACTGGGAGAAAAATATATTTATGAAAACATTAAGTCAAATCTGTATTCCTATTTACAAATCACTTCATACTGTTTAATTTCTTACGGTTATTGAATACAATTATATAAAAATAATCTCTGCATTGTTTAGTTAGTTCTAAGTGGTGCAGTTTGAGAATGTACAATTGTCCCAGTCTCCTCTGATGTTACACTGCAACCTGCCTGTGAGACAGAGTCCAACCACACATGTCCAACACATAGGACTAATAATAATAATACATTATATTTATAGCCTATAGGCCTAGCTCTTTTCTACAACTCAAAGACGCTTGCACGCTTACACATGTCCTGCAATACACATGCTGCAGCTGCCCAGCTGCTCACTGTTTGTAAAAGTAAATCAATAGTATTTTCATTTCAATAATGTACTTTCTATACCCTGCTTCATAAACAATACTGACATCCCTGTGCTCCTCCGAGTCTGGGGGTCCGGGGATGTGAGGACAGCGCGAGGACACAGACAGGGAGGCTGCTTCACTTCATAAAGGAAATGGCGGTCAATAGTAACAACATATGAGCTAAAACGCTTAATAACCTTCATTACATGTTAGAGAAAGAACATAAGAAAGTTTGACAAAGATGAGGCTGTTAAACGGGCAGCAGATCTGCTGTGTGTAGAGAGAGAGAGAGAGAGAGAGAGAGAGAGAGAGAGAGAGAGAGAGAGAGAGAGAGAGAGAGAGAGAGAGAGAGAGCCGCAGAGCTGCACCGTGCAGCGATCAGCTGATACGGAGCATAGAGAGAGAGAGCTGCAGTCCGCGGGGCTCGGCCTCGCCTCCTGTCCTCACAACTCTTATTAATCCCGGGACCGGACAATTGTTATTTGTTCCTACACGGAACAGAGTTTTGCTTCCCAACCCTGCCACTGTGCTACACTTCCCGCCCCGCCCCAATAGAGTCTGTCTGCAGACCGCAGCAAGGAGGCGTTTCCTATAGGGGCGTTTCCTATAGTGAACGACGGGAGCCGGCTCTCGCCCGCGAACGAGACGTTTTTTGTTTTTGCGGAGGGATCTAGATCGGCATGAAGGCACATTATGCAATGTGCAATGTGGACATTATCCCGCTTATTACACATGGCCACATTCTCAACAAAGTAATGACATGACTCCCAATAATAATTGAAATGCTTTTATGGATTTAGAAAAAGATTTTATTGATTTAAAAAATAGTTTTCTGTATTGATTTAAATTGACATGCATCCGCTAAGAAAAGTAGTCCGTTGTTACTGTTTGAACTAACGTAACAACGGCAGGAACTGCTTCTATAGTGTTTTTTGAGGAGCTTTTTGATTACAGATTTGAAAACATCGTTGCTTGCTTTAAAAGTAGCACAATTCATTATGTCAAACCTTGAAAGATATCCCTGCCCTAATGCCCTATGTCTGGACCGCTGCGTAAAAAGGAGGGTTTCTGATTACTTCTCTTCCTACTTTTTGTCCCCCTCTTCTCCCCGCTGCAGCCTAGCAGTTGATCTCAAAGCACGCTCCCCTCTCCTGCAGGGAGAAAAACTATATTTATATACTTTATATAGGTTGATACAGTAGCCCCTTTTTTTAAATAGTTTTTATAGGTGTTGCCATCTGTTTTGTGTAGCGTGGTTCTACAAGCAAGTCAATGCATTAATTGGGTGGTATCAGAGAGTTACACGGGTCTGTAAATGCAATGAAAACAATTGGCCACAGCAAATAATTTATATTAAACATGTAATTTTTACTTTTGAATACTTTAGTACAAAGGATGTCTTGAATAATTTAAGTGATATATGTGTACACATATAAATCATTAGTCAAAACAGCGCTACATTTTATTTAATTAAAAGGTATAATATGTGGTAAACTGAAGAGCCCTTTGGGAGCCGAAAGAGCCGGCTCTTCTTGGTGAGCCAAATGATCCGGCTCAGCAAGAAGAGCCGGAATTCCCATCACTAGAACAATGACTTCTTCTGCGAGGATTTATAAAAGCAGCTGGATAAAAAAAAGTTAGGAAACGCCCCTATAGGAAACGCCTCCTTGCTGCGGTCTGCAGACAGACCCATCTCCCCCGCCCCGCCCCCGTCTAACAGTACAGAAAGCGGCGAGATGCATTTCCTTAGGAATCGACAAGCAGAACCGAAACTAACACTTCTAAACGAACAATGGCGGACACGTACAATTTGCGAATGAGTTCTGCCTTTTGTAAACTGAATTTATCTATAATTTGTCAATAAATCAGGGCGAAAAACGTCACTTGTCCGCCGGACAAGTCAATTGAAAGATCTACTTGTCCGATATTGTAAATAACACGTCCCGGACGGTGGGACGTGTACTTTTTCGCATTTATGTCATTTATGACATGTATACTATTAGTATTCATGTCATACATGATATATTCCACAACAATTTAGCTACTGTCAGCCAATCCCACCTTCTTTTTATAATCTAATCCAGCATAATTTTGGCTTCTCTGTTGCATGGAGACGAATTAATGTTTTTTCATAAATTAAAATGCATAAACGACTGGGACTGAAACATTTTTTCTGTTTAGATATCAGGTTGATAACATGGACAAACTTACCGTGTCCAGTGCAATGAAGGAAGACGTTTTTATGGCCAATATCATGGCAGGCCAAAGCTCGTTGAAGGTATCATTCTGGACATCAATAACGGGAACAACCATAGAGGAAGCCATGTTTACCCCAAAGTAATTTTACAGAAAGCAAAAACAGCTCCTATTCGAGAACGAAAAGTTTCCTGCAGTCACCGACGGATACCTGGAATATTAGCTATCTTAAATTACTACCTTGTAAATATTTCCACTATCAACTGTTCTATGCAGAGCCCTTGATTGTTGTTTGATTATTATATTATCTTTATACATTCGGCATTTGTTTTAGTTAATATATTTGTACTTGTTCTGATAGACAGCTAACCGCGCTTCCACCGTAAACATGTCAACGTGCTTCTCGGGGTCCTGTGACAAAAAGCCCATTGGAGTTGCTGTGTTACCTGAGAGGAAATGTAAAATATTTGCCCGTGAATGTATGCAAAACAATCTTTAGGACAATGAATATACATGTATTAATCGGATGTTCTGTACTTGTTGTTTTATCTTTTAATTATTTCTTGAATGGTGTCTTTTCAATAAACATTTCAAGCAGGCGCCTGCGACAGCTTCACATAAACAATACGTCACTATACCTAACTGTCGGGGTGAAGAGCGCCATTTTGGCTCAAACTAAGTCAGAAACATTTTATCCTCGATAAGATTTTTTTTAAATTGTAACAAATATATACTATCTAAACGCCTGTAAAACACAACTCTGGTTTCCACGAGTTACCGTTTCATTATTGTGTAACTTTCTCTCTTTTATACACCGCATAAGTAGTAAATAAAAGTGATGATAAAAATCCCCAGCTGAGCTTCGTTGGCAGCCAAGCTATCTTGACGTTTGCTATATTTAGATCTGCTGTTTGTTTTAACCGGAGCAATGGGTGGGTGTTCTGCTCCAAACTGCTCTAATTCAACTAGCATAGGAAAACAGCTGTTCAGGTTCCCCAAAGACCCTCTGCGGAAGAAGAAATGGGTGATGAACTGCAGACGGGACTTCGAGCCCACTCCTCACTCCAGACTCTGTCAGGTACATCAATGATCAACAATCATCTCTCTTCAATCAGTCTGTTTTTTGGTTATCTACCAATTTGTTGTTGTTAAACTACATTGAAGTCTTTAAAATGCAACACTGAGTTAATACACTTGCTGTTCTTTAACAACTCAAAAGCATAATATGCCATACATAACATTTGAGTCATCTGATCATGTTAAAGGAGCCTATATTTTGTATTACAGCTATGTTAGGATGGCATGTTTTGTATATATTAATATTAATGTGACAATATATTGTACTGTATGAATAGACAAGTCACATTTATTTACCTGCATTAATACAGCATAGTAATAGTTAAGTCTCAGAGTTCCTATATGTGTGTAACCATCATGTGACAATATCAGGAGTGCTGTTAAAGCAGAGCAGCTTTTACAAGCCGTACAGATATTTAACCTTCATTATAAACCAAAATCGATGTAAGCTACCGAAGTATGTCTAAATCCCAGGGCGATAATGTATCTGAAACAAGTAGCTTTAAAAAGTGACACACTTGATCTTATAGAAATATGTGTGTGCGGAAGTTATAACGTGTTTCCAACATAGTACTTGGCAATGAAAGCAGGTGATAAGTTCAAAAGCAGATTGTTTATAAAGATACATTCTCCTCTGGGTTCACCTGATTGCCACTTCGACAATACTTTTATTCTGGAAGCTCTGAACTTTTCACACACTGTTCTTTTTATTGTGTTTTGGTGTATCATTCATTAAATACA
The DNA here is from genome assembly GCF_902827115.2 of Pseudochaenichthys georgianus. NCBI lineage: Eukaryota > Metazoa > Chordata > Actinopteri > Perciformes > Channichthyidae > Pseudochaenichthys > Pseudochaenichthys georgianus. Next base: position 15,961,676 of record NC_047519.1, on the reverse strand, counting down.
AATGTATGTGTATTTTTATCTTTTTCCCACCAGGACCATTTTGAGCCATGCCAGTTTGAGGAGATAGCGAGGTCTCCGGCGGGGGGGAGGAAGCTGAAGCCCAACGCCATCCCCAGTCTGTTCAAATGTGGAGAGCCTCCTTACCCAGCACTCACTTCTCCTTACATCTTGATGTCAATGAAGCATGAACCAGGTAAGTCGGCAAGGACCAGGGATGAAAATCATTGCATATTTGTATTTATTTTTAAAATAACCGTACAGCCAATACATCAGAAACATATTGCAAGGCATTAGGGCTGCATGATTTTGTGATTATATTGACTGTTGCAATATGATTGACAATATTATTTACATCATCTTTGAAACATTTTTTAAACTGATAATAGTGTGAATCAAAAAGAGATTTTTTCCCTAGATTATCCTTTATAGTCAATTAATTCTCTGTAGCACCACAATATTTAATCAAGATATTTTCACATATTTTGCCTTTACCAAATATTGAGCCTACTGCGATATTTCACTAGTCTATATTGCAATTTTATATATATCATATATCGTTTCTAAGTGTTGCATGAAGTGTAATGCTTGTAAGTTCAGTAACATGTCAAATGCATCAGATTCCAATAAATGCAATACTATTTATATGTTTCTTTGTGTCTGTAGTGGAGAAGGATCTGAATTTTGGAGACCATGGCTATGCCAGACGCACCCCCCTGCCCGGCCTGGAGGGGGAGGATGCAGACGGGACTGGGGAGGACCAGCAGCCCTGCACACAGTGTCAGCTCCTGAAGAAGCAGCTGGAGCAGGAGATGCAGCACACTGCCAGGCTGCAGAAGGAGGTGGGTGGCTGCTGTGTGTCTTTCAAAATCACTCTCCTGTTTGCTTTTCCTTTGAAGAGGCAATGAACAGAGACATTTTAGAGGTTTTAAAAGCGATTAAGGCCAAAGATTCATGAGGGAAGTCTTAGGGGTAGAGGAATGTGAGAATTTGGTTTGGGATATTGCCAAATATCTGGAACAAACTCCCAGAAACCGGCAGGTCCGCTGCAACTCTGACTACTTTTAAATCCAGGCTCAAGACTTTATTTTTGCCGCTGCTTTTAATTGAACTATTCACATCTTACACTGCACCAGAGGTGGGACCAAGTCATTGTTTTGCAAGTCCGAGTCAAGTCTCAAGTCTTTGCGCTCAAGTCCGAGTCAAGTCTCAAGTCTTTGCGCTCAAGTCCGAGTCAAGTCTCAAGTCAGGATGGGCAAGTTCAAGTCAAGTCCAAGTCCTAAACTTTGACAAAACGAGTCTTAAACAAGTCATTATGTGCTTTTCACCAAATGTAATGACATCCATCAACAGAATAATACTTAATAATTAAACTGCTCTTTATTAGTCACATTAATAATTTAATAATCCATTTTCTCTCTGCTGGTAACGTGTTTTTTTCTATTTTAAGAGGGATCAGTAAGGTAAGGCTACCGTGACGGTTTGAGTTTAATGTATAAGATCCCTGATGTTAAGGTGACCAGAATGTTTATTTCCACTGTGTACAACATGTTATAAGGGACCCACAATCTATCTTTATGCAAGGGATAATGTGCAGCGAGGCGGTCTTTATGGGAAAGAGAACACCTGAATCTAGATCCCTCTGCAGGTGGTACTTTAACTATATTTTGATGCTAATACTTTTGTACTTTTACTTGTAACATTTTGAATGCAGGACTTTTTATTGTAACCGAGTATTCCTACACTCTGGTACTTTTACTCAAGTACAAGATCTGAACTTCTCCCACCTCTGACAATAAATCCTGAGTGGTTAGTGGTTACCAAACAAAAACCCTGCTCTGAAGGTTATTTTCATTTTACAAATCCTGCACTCAGCTTTGCTTTCTCCAATATCACTGAAAAGCAGCCAGATGCTGGTTATTTTTTCGGTTTTCACGCATTTCTTGACTTTTTCCGACGCGCTTGCATTTCAATCCGGCTCTCCGTTGCTCTGTGTAGCTGGCCTGTCCCACTACACCTGCTGACTTTGGAGAATCTGCCCCCCACCCTTCTTTCACATAATGGTATGATCCTAGTGTGTCCTCGCATATGATTGGCCGCATGGCAGTGTTGTAGTCATGTCACCAATTCACGAGTCCAAGTCACTCTCGAGTCACCACTCTTCGAGTCAAGTTCGAGTCATCATTACCTGTGTGCAAGTCCGATTCCAAGTCAGAGTCACCCAAGGAGTGTCCGAGCCGAGTCATCATTACCTGTGTTCGAGTCCAAGTCCGAGTCACCTAAGAAGAGTCCAAGTCAAGTCCGAGTCACAAGTCTTCATATATTAATCTTCGTGGATATATGTGTTGAAATGTAGCTGCTCTTCTACATTGCTTTTATCCTGTCATGTTATACTAATCTGTCTATTGAACTGTTGTGAAGCGAGTTTGGCTACAGTTCTTGTAATAGGTGCTATACAAATATAAAGCTTATTACTAATATTAATATTATTATTATATATAAATAAACTATATTTAAAATGAGTTACCTTTTAGAGAAGTGATTATATTTGTATGCCAATATTTTCCTATGGTAAAGTTTTCGTTTTGCACTTTTATTTTGATCGTATAGGGACTCTTATTTTGAAGGAACTTTTATGGTTAAATCAGTTTACTGATAAAGATTTAGCCCCAGAAAGCACATGGCTACTTACCATGCAAAATGACATCATTCTAAATGTTAAGTAGCCATGTGCTTTCGTGTTATCCTGAATCTTTATTTATTGATTAGATCGTTACTCTGATGATAGTGTTCAAGACAGCCTATATGTCTGAACTCGATCCTTAGAGTAATGTGTTACGGAGCCTTCTCTTCAATATTGTTTCCACATAACGAGCATTTTGCGCTGCTCTTTTCCAATGTGGAAGGAGAATGTGTGAAAGCATACAGCAGGATGCGGGGTGTGTCTCTAGACATCTTTAGACTGGAATAGCGGGGCCCAGTACGTGAACTCGCCTCGCAGGTGCACACGCCAGAATAGAGGACATCAGACTCCAGAAAAAATTAGCTCGAGTCCGAGTCATCCTGGGGGGGAAAATTCACGAGTCCAAGTCAGCGTACGCGATAATTCACGAGTCCGAGTTCGAGTCCAAGTCATCGTGCGCGAGAATTCACGAGTCCGAGTTCGAGTCCAAGTCATCCTGTGCGAGAATTCATGAGTCCAAGTCCGAGTCGCGTCAATCAGTGCGCGCGTCCGAGTCGAGTCACGAGTCCCGAAAATCGGCACTCGAGTCCGACTCAGCTAAATAAAGACCCGCCCCTGCCTGCAAGAAATCTCACCAAGAGTAGAAGCGGCTGAAGATTCTTCTCTCCCCGATAGGAGTCTGCTCTTCTAGCGGCATCTCGCGATCGGCGTGTTGGAGACCTCTGAATTAAATTATCAAGTCACCTCAAGCACTTTGAATTGCCTTGTGTTGAAAAGTGCTATATAAATAAACTTGCCTTGCCTAGACATATTTAAAGAGTTGATATTGGGTAAGACCTCTTTCTTTCGTCCTACTGGTCTATTGCCTAATAAACATCCTTAATGAACCGCTTTTCTCTTCGTCAGGCGGAGGAGATGAAGAAGCGCCTTTATCGCCTCGACCGAATCGAGAATGGTCTCCAGAACTTCCTGTACGAGGACCAGATCCGCGCCCTGTCCCTCTCCAAGCGCTCCCGCCGTGCCGTCTGGGCTCCAGAGACCATCATGAAGGCTCGGAAGATCCGCTGCGCTGTCGGCACGAAAGGCTACGAGTACCTGAGAGAGGTGGGGTACCCTCTGCCCTCCTACAGAACTCTGTGTAACCGCCTGGAGACTAAAATCATGGTGACCACGGACATGAGCTGCGAGGAGCTGGCCGAGTTGGGCCTGGGGCTCATGGCCGCCTGCGACAGCCCCACGGAGGGGGGCGGGGACAACGACGAGGAGGAACTCATAGGGGGTCTGTCCTGAGGGGGCAGTTTGCATGACTCTAAACAAGAGAAGAAGCTGCTGTTTCTGTTGATGTGAGTTCAAGTTGAGAACATTGTGCTTCTTTCATGAAAGACTGAAGCATCAGTTGAATGTATGCTTGGCAGTTCGGGACTAAGAATAGGCATGGGATGATATTAGAGCTGCAACGATTTTCAGCCTCTTTAAACTGACTTCCTGTTTTTCTCTGCTTCATAATATTCAAGTGAACATGCCCAGCTTTGAGCCTTCCAAACTAGAAATGTAAAGACCCTTGAATCTGAAAAAGTCGCAGGTGACCAAACCATGAATTGAGGAGAATAAATGGGGGATTTATTGCTAATAAAATAATTGTTAGTTGCAGTCTAGATTATATGAAATTCTCTTGTCACAATTATCCTTGCCCAAAATGAATTACAGATCTACTGAAAGATATTAGAATTAGTTTATATCATCAATTATTTATCAAATATCTTGAAGGCATCACACATTGGACAAACATCATTTTTAGTGGACATCCTTTTAACCCTCCTGTTATCCTTGGGGTCAATTTGACCCCATTCAATGTTTAACGTATCGGAAAAAAGCGTTCACATTATTTTGTTTGCTTATTATTTCATGACGTTTCCTAATTTAGTGAGGACTAATAGGTAAACATAAAATAAACATAAATGTCCTGTATGCACTTTGTACGCATTGGTGTTCCTTGGGGTCAATTTGACCCCAGGCTGTTTTAGTAGTGTAAAACATGTCAATGTCAACATTTTACACATATTTGTGTTGATTGTGTGGGATGATATTGAGGTGACTATTACATGCAAATGTATCATTGTAAAAACAAAACTACCCTCTGCTTTAGTTATTGGTCCTTTAACAACATCAAAAAGATTTTACTTTAACATTTTATTTCAGTACGTGAGATTTTATGGTGATTTATATATTTTTCGATATTCACATAATAGGAATTCTGGATGTATAAAGGGGTCTGTGGGGGGGAAGGTTGGGGTAATGTTTTATTTAAATGGTTATTTAGGTAGTCAACTAGATACCTAAAGCACCAGAGACATACATGTTGGTAAAATGTGGAATTTGATCATTGTCTTGAGTTTTAAACTACTGGGGTCAAATTGACCCCAGAGTATAAAGGGTGTAAAGTAAATCTGAGGATAACAGGAGGGTTTAGTAAACAACAAACATTCTTGCATTGAATTGATGCATGTTTTGAAAAATAGCACAAGCCTGTTTTCTTACATGATAAGTATGTATTTTCATAATCAGGCTCCAATATTCACTTCTCTACCACAACAACTAGCAAGACAGCTTCTTCCTGTCACTGAATATTTCCAGATATATCACTCTCAACCTACCTATCTATCCATCTATCCATCTATCTATCTATCTATCTATCTGCCATACAATGCTATATAAGCCCCGCCCTACTAAGAAGTAATTTGCACAGAGCCTGATGAACTTTGCTTGGTTAATGTGCTTCATGACGGTGTTCACATGCCCAATAATAGCCTGGTATTATTCAGGATACTCAAATGTTCTGAGAGCGGAGGAACTATACTCTGGATTACAGAGTAATGACTAAGGCATGTATATATCTCGCACTATAAACTGTTTCCTGTACATTATGCAAGCTTTACTTTCCCATTGTATGTATCATTTGATGGCCTGTGCATAAGCCGTAAAACACAACTGGGATAACATTGAGTGTCAATGAAGATATTTAGCATTTAAACATAATCAGAGGGGTTTGTTTTCACACTAAGCATACAAATGCTGTCTGCAAAATAAGGGTTAATATCATGTAACCTATTCTGTAAACCATGGCTGTTTTTCCGTTCTTTAATATAGAGCCTGAGAGGTAGGCTACGTATCATCAACAAAGAACATCATGTAAACCCTAGTAGTGCGATTCAATAGCTTGTACTTATCTGACTTGAAGTGTTTGTGAGGAGTTGCAGTGCAGTTGTAGTTACCAAAAAACAATTCACATCAACAACACTGGCGGTGTGAGAAAATAAAGAGCTTGTAAAGAATGATGTGCATTTGTCATTGTTTGTGAGAGAGACATTGTGCATATAGGTCTGCTCTGCATATCAGGCAGCTCACTGTCACAATGTTGACTTGATGGGTTACATTACATCTGACATGAAGGCGCACAACTCTTTATCACAAGTCTTCTGAAATACCCACACTGGCCCATCAAGGAAAGCGTGTAGTTTACCCTGCATAAAACAATGAATGACAACTGACTTTGGCCCAGTTTGGACTTTGAGCCAAGTACTCACAAGAGAGATATTTGTTTTAGCAGTTGGCTTTTTACCTGAGCTGAATTGCAAAATAATGCCAACATGTAAGTAAAAAGATTAATAACGAATGGTGCAATCAGGTTTTGGAAAACTGAGCAATGCAGCATTACAGTTTAATGTACACTCAACAGGTTTATTTCACCAACAATGCAAGTATGCAGTGAGTCTGTCACTGCTGCTGCTCATTGATTTTGGCCGCTTGCTTCTTACAAAAGTGCAACCGTGGTTTTGTTTGTCACATGGAGGCATTCACCTCTACACAGTCAAAAGCCTGAGTCATGAGTAGTAAAGTAAATATACTCAGTAATCAGATCAATATCCCGTACAATGTTCATTTTGACAGAAACAAAAGTGTCAGTAGGTGCCGTGATGCTTTGAGCTAGTGCTAACGTCTGCAGGATGTGCTGTTGATAATGCTAACATGCAAATGTTTAGCAGGTTTACATCTTGGTTAGGTATGTTAGCATGCTAACGTACACAAAACTGTAAGTAGAGCTGATTAGCCAATTACTTCTTCAGATTTCTCATCATGATCCAAAAATTGGTCCAGATAAGATTTTGACCTCAAGTCCTTAGGGTTCATCATCTGGGGTCTGTGTCAATTCATTCATTAGATGCTTCGATATATTTCACTAAAGAACAGAAAAAATGCTGGTAGTCCGATAAATACCTGAACCAAAATGTCATTAATCTCAACAGTTATTTGACCAAGCTGACCAAGCCCACACTCTAAAAACGAATTAAGGCGACCTTTCACCTCCACTTAATTAAATGCATGGTTGCAAGATAAAAATGTGAGTTAATTGATTTCGATAAACATTTGAAGTTGCAAACATTAATTTATAAGTTGTGTGGACGTAATAATGTTGGTAATTACATCAACTTAATATTGTGTGTAATTTGAACTCTGATTTCTGCGTTAATTGACTTAAAACTAAATTCAAGTTGTAGTAAGTATTGCAATTGGCTTGATAACTTAACTGTTCTACACCTTGAGTTAAGGATTTCAAGTCCACTCCCACTTAACATGCCAGCACAAGTTCCAACAGTTAAGACAAATAGAAATATACAAAGGACATTTGCACTTTTGGCCACACCCCAATTATTAATATCTTCAGCATGGATAGCTGTTGACAGCAATGGCATGGGAAAAGGATTGTATAACATTTGGAAAGTGGCTTCTGCTCTTCACTTAACCAGTTCAAGTATTATATGGAACCTGCTAAAAAGATGAGAAGGTACACTAAAACTTGCACGGTTGTGATTGACAAAATCTGTCCACATGCATTTAAACACTAGGCAAAGTACTCAAAAGCACCTCTGTGTGTCTTCAGGACCACATTGCCATGACGACACACACATGCAGACTCAATAGATGAAAACAATACCAGTGTTGCTTTAGCAGCTGGTAATAATGGCTCTGAATTAGCTAAGAGTGACAGTTTAAAAAGTATGCAATTACCTAATTCATTATCTCTTATGCGCTAACCTATTATTTAATGTGCTTCAAAAGGACATGAATATCGCCTTCCACCCCAGGATCTGACCATACGATGGCAACCATCGTGGTCGAGGGAAACAAATGAATGAGCAAGCATTCTGCGTTAAATGTGTTCATACTGTTTGAAATAATGACTGTCGGCAGTGTAAACATCTTTTGTCAAATTGATGTGTGTGATCTGCAGATTGGTGGCCATTGAGAGTTTGTTTCTGTAGTTTTACAAAAACTTTACAGATTTTACACATTTGGCACTGGTTTTAAATATGCAAAGGCCTTTAACTTCATTGTGATGGCAGCATTTATTTGCTGTGCCCCCATGTCCCATGGTAATATGGCTAATGTGTTTATTTATTATTTGTGGGGCAATTTAAATTTGTGTTATTTATCTTTTTTTTCAAGATTGAAATGAAGCTCAGCGCAAGTTCTTTCAGGAAGACTGGGTGTATATACATTCACTCTGCAGCTGCATATAATCAGCTCATCACAGGCGTTCTCTTTAACCTATTACATTTCACCTCATTCTCCAGCAGCCAATCAACGTGCTGCAGCCAAACTATAAAATGGTTCTCCTCTCTCCTGCAGTCAGCTGTGATTTCAGGTGTATCATTGGCATGTGTCAATTAATGTTCAAACTAAATGAATTCTCTCCTGATTGAAACATCATGTGTTGAAATAAACAACTGCAGTTCAAAATAAAAAGTTAATTTCCTAATATTTTTGTTGTGGAATCAATTAATTTCTTTCTTTAAAAGCAAAAACATGAAAAAGCTAAGAAAAAAAACTATTGAATACAATATATTTGGAGCAACTTAATTTATAAATGGTTGTCAACTTAAAAACGTGTGTTCACAATGATGGTAATTAAGTACATACAACTTAAAATTCCTTTTAAATCATGTGGTAAAACTAATCGGAACAACTTCATCTTTTGAGTAATCAACTTCAAAACTTGTGTTTATAATACCAATTATTAAGTAAGTGGTCATTAAAAACACCTCTGATTGTAGAGGTAAAGTATTCTCCCCTAACTCAAATAACTTTGTTGCTTTAAGACAATTTCATTAGAAGTTGTCTTAACTCAATAAACATCGATGCAAACTGTTGCGTTGATTTTCTTTGTTGAGCCAAGGCATTTGTTTTTAGAGTGCAGAGCCAGCTGCTAGCAGGGCTAGAAAAGTGAAAAATTAGGCCTTTACAGCTAAAAGTATGTGATACACTGTTTGTTTAAGAAGTAATAATAATAATAATAATAATAATAATAATAATAATAATAATAATACACTTTATTCAAATAGCAGCTTTCATGCAAGATGCAGCCCAAAGTGCTTTACAGATACACAATAAAGATGGAGGAACATTCTTAAAAACAAGTTATAAACAAAGAGAAAGAGATATATCACCGAACCATAAAACAATAAAACATGAACAGTAATACAACTAAAATGACCCCAAATTAAAACGATAGGTCTTTATTTTACTTTTTAAAACTGAGATGGCTATTCTAAGATCCAAATGTTCCACAGTTTGGGGCCAGAAAAACAGAAAGCAGCCTCCCCAGATTTCTTGTAACAAACTCTAGGTATCAGTCGATAGCATACTTAGTTTGAGCCAATGACAGACCTATACAGGAGGGGGAAACAGCCAATGGGTCATTTTTACTAAATATGATTTAGGTCCTAATTTCATACTGATCACTATTTCCCAGCTCGGGCTGTGTAATATCTATCGATGTGGACTGGATGTGTTTGATATGATGCGTCACTAAGTGCGTGATAGCGAGCAGATACTGGGTCTCTCTCTCTCTTCTCTCTGTCTGTTTCATTTGGGGGAAGTGCTTAGTCAACAGCAGAGGCTTTAAATACAGCAGAGTTCATTTTGCCTGTGTTTATAAGTCACAGGACAGAGTGGACAGAGGTAAGATTGGACAGGGTTTTTTGTTGGGCTTAAGATGAGTATATAACTCTCATTCTTATTTTGAAAGATAAATATTGAAATATGCTAACTATTGTATTTGAGTTTGTAGCATTTGAGGGGAGTTTTGAAAGTAGTTCATTAATTGTAAGGGAGCACTTTTAGCCTCTTAATATAATCTGAATTCAACAGTTAGCCACTGTCTGCAGGACACACACATGTCCTTCATTCATGTTGGTAAAACTGACATTGTAAGGTTATTTTAAAGACTGATATACTCACTGAGATTATACTTGCAATTTAATCACTTTACTTCCATTCACTTTATTTTGACGATGAAAATTCCCATGTATCCATTTCTACAGTTAGTTTGGATGTTTGGATGCCTGTAAATATGTTTGTCCAAGCCTCTCTTTGTATTCTGCTCCCTCTCTCCTATTCTTCTGTGTGTTGGCTGTTTACCCCATAATAAACTCTGTTTGCAGATTATCTCCACATGCGATGAGAGAGACAATGAGGGTTTACTCGTTTAATTATTTGGGGATCAGACTGACTGGACATTTGGTGCAGGGGAAACCTGCCAAAGAATCTGCTTTTATCCCAGCCTGGGCATTGCAGTCTACAGGCTGCTTTCATGTCAACATGATTGCAATATCATATACAGTTTAGAGGCTTTAGCACACAATCTAAGGTTGATTATGACTTTTGTTCAATTATATGCATACCTTCAAATCTAGTTTATGTATGTTTAAGGTGAGACAATAGGCAATACAAAAATATTTCTGCGACTGTAGATTTCTCTTAATTTCACGAAGTTATTGTAATGTTAAAGAATATCTAATTGACAATTACAACAATTATATTATTGACAATGTCACCTACTTTATTTTACCCTATTCCCCTATATTGTCTTGAACATGTATTGTATAACAATACAAACGGTTTTGTTTAATTACTATTTATATTCTGAAGGTTTTTACTGATGGGTTTGTTATCTAATAATTCTTAGCTCTTTCTAAAAAACAAATGGAGGAATCTTTTTTCCGGGGGGGCTTTTTGTTATTGGCTGTATTTTAGGATGTATACGGGGGTTACAAAGAGATATCCAAAATCCCTTTTGTATAGATCCTTTGACCCCATTATGTCAACACATTTAAAGTTTATTTTTCACTTGATTTAATATTCAGATTTCTGTTCAAAAAATGTATGCAAATTGCACGTATCTAATAAGATATTGATGCATTTGTTCAAACAAAACATGTCAGAACACTTGGAACACCAAAAATATTTGTCTGTGATGTAATGAATCCACTTTGGAATGTTTTGAGTCTTTAAAGGTCCCCTAATATGCTCTTTTTCATCAATATATTATAGTTCTCAGTTATATACAAAACATGTCTGAAGTGTTTTGCTCGAAATACCAAACAGATCATGCATTGCAGCATCCCATAATCCCCTCTGTTTCAGCCTTGTTTCAAAAGTGCTGATCCTCTGTCTGTTACTTTAGAGCAGGGGTCTCAGACTCCATTTACCTGGGGGCCGCTGGACGTAGAGTCTGGGCACGTCTGGGCCGCTTCAAGTATTCCACAATTTTTTTTTTTTTTTTTTAAATACAACATTAACAGTTCTTCAACATCTTCTTAATATGAACAGTTCTTCACAACATAACTACTTACAGTTGCTCTTGCCTACTCCTTGCTGGTAGAGACCTGGCAGCGCTTCCTCTCACACAGCTGAGCCACATTTGGTTTGAGGGAGGAAGCAGTTGAAACCCTTAGTATGGCTTGAAGATGTTCATCAGTAAGTCTGGACCTGTACTTTGACTTATTGAAGTTCATGGTGGAGAAGAGCTGTTCACACATATGTGCTCCCAAAAAGGCACATGGTCCGCTTGAACATCCTGGAAAGCTCAGGGAAGGAGGGGGCAATTCTCTCATGAACTGTCCAAGCTTGTCTGCTTTCCCATTCACTTCCCTGAACTTGGCTTTGAGCTCAGAATTGCACTGCAGGTCAATGAGCTCCATTTGAAGCACACCAGGGGCATTTTCCAAAAGGAGAAGGGGTCTGCAAACATTTGGAAAGTGGTTCTGTGTGTCTTGAAGTCTGCAAACCGCTGATCAAATTCCTCCTGTAGCTTTACAATGGCATCAAGATACTTCTCACCACTGAATGCTGTGCCCCTGTCCATGAGAGCTTAACATGCTGGGAAATGGCAGAGGTTTTTCTGAGGGAGCTGGGCTTTCCATAACACCAGTTTTGTAGAGAATGCTTTGACATTGTCATATGCTGCACTGACAAGCTGGCCCTGGCCCGGGCCCTGCAACTTCTTATTCAGTGCATTCATCTCCTGCGTGATGTCAACAAGAAAAGCTACGTCCATGAGCCATTTGGGATCACTCAGCTCGGGAACAGCCATCCAACCCTTCTCCAGCATTAATACTTTCAGTTCTGTTCTCAACTCAAAAAACCTCTTCAGGACGTTTCCCCTGCTGAGCCAACGCACCTCTGTGAAGTAGAGCACATGCTCATATTCTGACTCAATTTCTGGCTGTGATTTAAGCCCCTGGATCTGATATGGTTGATGCATTTCACAACGACAGACATCACATTGTCAAACTTCAAGCATTTGCTGCAAAGGGCCTGCTGATGGATAATGCAGTGCAGAGCAATAGCCTCCTCCACACCCTCCTCCTCCAGTTTTCTTTGAACAAGTGACACCAGCCCATTTTTCCTCCCTGTCATTGATGGCGCTCCGTCGGTCGTAATTCCAACAAACCTCTTCCATGGCAGACCGATATCCACAATGGCATCACACAGTTGCAGGAATATCTCCTGAGCGGTGGTCTGGCCATGCATTGGTTTCACTGTAAGCAACTCCTCTGTCACTTCAAACTTGTCATCAACACTACGGACATACATTGCGAGCTGAGCGGTGTCAGTGATGTCCGTGCTCTCATCAAGAGCCACAGAGTATGCACGGAGAAGTTTGGCTTTGTCGCACAGCTGATCATATATGTCCCTTGATAAGTCAGAAATGCGCTCTGCCACTGTGTTAGCTGTGTTAGCTTTTACAAACTCGCCTTCCGTAAACGGCTTTCCCGCCTTTTCCTCTTACTCACCACATAGTTAGCTTCGACTGCTAAATCAGCCTCATTGCTTCCTTTCTTGAAGAGATTTTGTTGCTTCCATAGAATTTTTTTTAGCTCTGTGACTCTTTTCTCTCTCTCTTCTCCCAGGTATTTTGCATACTCTGCATGTTTAGTTGAGTAGTACTCCTTGTATATTTTCTCTGTGCATATAAGGCACGTTGCGTTTCCCCTGTACACGACAAAAAAATATTCAGTCTCCCACTTCTCCTGAAATTTTCTGTGGTCATCATCGACTTTTCTTTTCCCTGAAAGTTTTGATGTAGACATGACTGGGCGATATATTTTCCTTCCACTCTATCACTCTGTGATTGATTCCGCTGCACATTTGATTGGCGTGTGGCGGAGTTCCCTCGGAGGGGGGAGGGGCAGTTCCCTCGAGTAGTTCCCTGCCAGCAGCGGGATCAATCCAAAAATAACATGTGAAAGTGCAAACGTAAACGCGCAAGCCAGATTAATACTATTACCAGTGGCGACTGGTCATTAGGGGCAGGTGCACAGCCCCACCTAGTGTCAGCAGAAAGTATTAAAAATAATGATTACAAAGAAATGCAAAAAATAAATAAAAAAATATATAAAATATATTTTAAGATGTTTAATCATCTGATTCGTCTGTACATTTCTGTTTTAGTCTGTGCTCTTCTAGTTAGTGTCTACAGTGTGCCTATTGAGCTGTTTAGAGCCATGTGGGACAAAACCCGATCCTGCCCCTCCCTCTCCCTGTTTAAGTCAATGGTGACTGTAAAAACTACACTGCGCATGCTCAGAGTATTGTCCTATTTAATGTGTGTGGCAACAAAATAATGACCAGAGGGGCAGAGAGCTTCCATCCCCACCATACGTCATCTCACATAATTCAGAGCTGATTGGCTGTAAGTACGTGTGCCGCGAAAAGTGTGGTGTGTGAAGAGGAGACGAGAGAGGAGGGCTGAAGTCGAATAGTCCATTTAGCTTAGGAACCTTCCTAAAGGAGTGAAATGACCCGGAAGTCCCTCAGTGGCAGCCATGATAAGTGCCGTTCGAATTCTCTAGAATGATGAGAATGATAGGAAAGGAGGTTTCAAACTTCCTTTATAACCTCCTTTAGCTTAGGAACCACTGGACCTCCCTAACAGACAGGAGAAGCGAAAATGCTGCCCCACAATGCCTTGCAGCCGCAGCATTTGCCGTCACTCAACAGTCGGCCGTTCACGGAAACAACCGATTATGACCGAGAAATGATATCATGAAAGTTACGGTGCTTATTAAGCATTTTAAAACATAGGTGGTAAGTTGCCAAAGTGCTTTGTTTTGAACGTTCATCAGTATTATAATCAAAAAGAGAAATATGAACGTTAGTTTTTACTGAAATGTTCATATAAAGTCAACATTGCAGTCTTTACTGAGCTGTGTGGGGTTTGTTCAACTTTTAAAAGATGTTTGAATGATGATATACACAGTGATGGATGTTAAGGACTAACGTTTATAATAAATACATTTGTATTGATTTTAAGATCTTTAGTGAATACAATCATACGTATTGGGATCATTGGTATTAATGTGGACCGGAGGGAGAGGGGGACGAGCATAAGTTTCACTTTCCTTTTTTATTTCAATTCCAACTTTGGTCATGAAGAATATGTTTCTCTGTTGTCCACGTTCATAAAGCAAAGCAGCAGCATCAGAGCAAGTGCAGAGTCTCCAGATGAGTTCACAGTAGTCCCTTGTTCTTATTGAACATCCATGTTGTAGTCCGCTGTATAGAAAACTGTGGTTTCCATAGTTTCCCCACAGCCGCAGACGCACACAATGACGTCCGCTGGCGCATCATAAACACGTCGGATAGTGAAAGTGCATTCGGATTCTCTAAAGTACCGCAGTCTCTTCTCTCTTCCTTTTGAATTCTCCTATCCACTATCCCTTAACCCCGTGACGTTTCACTCAGAGGTCAAGGTATAGACGATAGGGTTAGAACTTAGGAGCTGATTTTTGGACTATTCGACTGCAGCCCTGCAGTGAGGCGTCCTAAAACCCGGAAGTAAACTGCGCATGGCTTCCCTCGACCTAAAAGCAATGAGATTTCTCCATAGGATTTTAGAAAATAGCTCAAAATAAGATCTGTGGGAAACAAACCTGTTAGATAAATGCACGTTTTGTTCAGCCGGTTAATATCCACATGTCTACCCTACTTTTATAATTTTCGAATCATAAATCTATTGATTAGATTAGATTTATGATAGACTTTTGAAACTACAAGAAGATAAGGAGGACTTTTACAAAAAAGTAATAGAGATTTTTGTCCAGAGGGATAGGCAAATGGACTTCATCTTCATGTCAAGGTAAGACTGCAATTTTATTGAAAATGGGATCTTACTAAGAGAGAACAATTCAATATTTAAATGATAAAATTACATTTTTTGGGTATCCTTTTGTTGAACTGTCTGTTTAAAATTAATTGAAGCATCAGACAAAAAAAGCTTTTGAAAATAATATTATATTTTGATTTAGGTCAAAATATAATATTTGTAAACCTGAAGAGTCAGAGCCAGTGCCTCACCAGCCATGAACCTCACTGCAGAAGCTATAGACATCTAAGTTGTTTGTGCCCCACCACTTTTGTACATATAGAAACGCCACTGACTATTACATGATATCAACAACGGGGCCATGAGAAACTGTCTCGCGGGCCGCGTCTGGCCCGCTGCTTTAGATGAAAATAAGGAGCCACGCCCCTATGAGAGATATTTGGTTAAAAAGAACACACTGGTGCTCTGGGAGGAGATTCAGGTGATAAGGTGGGCTTAAAACTTAAAACTTAATGACATCATAAAGTCACCAAAATCTGATCAGCTGCAGATATACACGCTTTACAACATCAGGAGGATACGTCCCCAGCTGTCCCAGAAAGCAACTCAGGTTCTGGTCCAGGCTCTCGTCATCTCACGCCTAGACTACTGCACCTCCCTCCTGGCTGGTCTACCTGCATGTGCCATCCGACCTCTGCAGCTCATCCAGAATGCAGCGGCTCGTCTGGTCTTCAACCTTCCTAAATTCTCCCACACCACACCGCTCCTCCGCTCCCTTCACTGGCTTCCGGTAACTGCTAGAATCCACTTCAAGACAATGGTACTTGCATACCATGCTTCGAATGGATCTGGCCCTTCCTACATCCAGGACATGGTTAAACCGTACACCCCAGCACGTGCACTCTGCTCTGCATCAGCCAAACGACTCGCTGCACCCACACTGTGAGGGGGACCCAAGTTCCCATCAGCAAAAACACGTGGGTTTGCTATCCAGGCTCCAAAATGGTGGAATGAAATCCACCATTTCCCATTGAAATCAGGACAGCAGAAGGCCTACACATCTTCCAGCGCAGACTGAAAACTCATCTCTTTCGACTCCACTTCGAGCGATAGAACTATTAACAAAGCACTTATATACTAATAAAGGACTGGCTTATCTAAAGCCAGTTGAGTAGCACTTGGAATGTTTGGCTCTATGAAACCTGATGTACTTATATAGCCGCTTTCACACCGCAGGACTTGCGGTACTTTAGTGCCGGCACTAAAGTACCACTAAAGTACCACGGCACTAAATCTGCCAGGGGGCTAGTGCCAATCGCATTCACACCGCAGTACTTTCCCTGAGGCACGATTATGCTGACGTCACTTCGTCTTCTTCTTCTCTGGGTTTACTGGCAGGCCGCAAAACCACTTCACGGCTGCTTTCTGTAGAAGCTGCTGCATCCCGTCCTTGGAGTAAATTGCCAGAAGCGCCGACACTTCCTCATCATTCCACCGCTCCGGTGTTGTAGTACGTGTGGTCATAACTGCTTTAAAGTACAAAAAAAACACTCGCTCAGGTGTGGATGTGGTTTTGTAGCGAGGAAAAAAATGGCTGCCTAACAAAACAAATTCTGAGTCTAACGGGGCGTGGTTTGCAATTCGCCCAGCCAATAGAAATAGAATAGAAATTGGCACTCTTTTGTCACCAGGTTCGTACCACCTCTCTAGCAGGGACTAAAAAGTACCAAAAGAGTTCCAAAAGAGTTCCCGGCACTGAGTAGTCCCGGCGGTGTGAACGCGACATTATTGGTACTAACGGCACTAAAGAACTAAAGTACCAGGGAAAGTCCTGCGGTGTGAACGCGGCTATTGATTCTGTTTTCTTCAAGGTTGTATCTTCCTGGTCGAATGTACTTATTGTAAATCGCTTTGGATAAAAGCGTCAGCTAAATGCAATGTAATTGTAATGTAATGATCAGCTCATTTTCAGACAGGTTTTTATATAAATAGATCAGGACAAAAAGAGTGAATCTTTTTTTCTGAAACTTTCTGAATCTCTTTACAGAGGGGACACATGTTGATGTATAAAATATGTGAAAAAGTGGATTTTGCATAGGTGACCTTTAAATTCATTGTTTTTTATTCCGGTTCACAGTGTCTCCCCTCAAAGGGCTGTATGTAGCACCTGTATTACAGTGTACAAAGTCGCTTTTGGTCAAAATAACAGTTAATACCTCGTGCTTTTCTCGTCTTCTGTCCAGAAGGACAATGAGCGGTGTCTCGTCGCTGTGGCTGTATGCCGCCCTCTCCGGGCTGCTGTGGGCCGCACATGTCAGTCTGCTGGTTGAGGGGGACAATGACGCCTCCAGGATCTGCAAACCTCCCCCCCGCTGGACCATTAAGGGACAGGAGCACATGCAAGAGCTGCTGGGAAATGTGGTTGTTGTGGCGCTACTGAAGGCTAGCTGACAGTTCTGTCTCACTCAGGCCTCCAAGTAAGAAAGAAGAGAACAACTGCCATTTAAAATGAGGAGGTTATTTTTATTAACACATTTGCAGAAATCATGAAACATGTTGGGACAAAGTAAACTCATACAGTCTTGTTTCATACATTGTGCTCTTATAGTAGGAAAAGCACAGCAGTAATAAAATAATGACATCCGTATTATGGCTACTGTTATTAGAAACACCTGTTCTTTCATTAATACGGCAAGTTAAAATGTCTTCTCTCTATCAAAATAATCTATATTAAGGTTTACCGCATGTCATAAGTGAATTCAAGAATATGCTTTTTTTCCGATGAAATTCATTTTGTTGTTGTTGCTTTTCTAAAATTGTTGATGGATGTGATTTAATTAATGATCATTTACATTACTCGTTACTTGGACTTGTTTGTTTTTTCAACAAAAAGAAGGGACTATAAAGCATAAAAAACATGTCAAAGATTGTTCTGGTTTGTCACTGTATTAGGTTAGTTGAAAGCAATAATATGAAGTTATTACACACTGACCTCCTGTTCCCCTCTCTCTCCAAGTGAGGTTCTTACCCTCATTACCTCTGCCCGCCCTACCACCTGTCCTCTGGACCCTATCCCTTCAAACCTCCTTCAGACTATCGCTCCTGATATTCTACCATTTCTCACCCATTTCATCAACACTTCTCTAACTTCTGGTCACTTTCCAAACAGTCTCAAGGAGGCAAGAGTAAACCCTCTCCTGAAGAAACCCACTCTCAACCCGTCTGATGTTATAAACTACAGGCCTGTCTCTCTCCTCCCGTTCCTGTCTAAAACACTTGAACGCGCTGTCTTTAAACAACTCTCCTGTTATCTCCATCAGAACAACCTTCTGGATCCGCACCAGTCTGGTTTCAAGGCAGGTCACTCCACAGAAACTGCCCTCCTTGCTGTCACTGAGGAACTGTACTCGGCTAAAGGAGCCTCCCTCTCCTCTGTCATCATCCTGTTCGACCTGTCTGCTGCATTCGACATGGTGAACCATCAGATCCTCCTTCACACTCTCCAAGAACTTGGAGTTTCAGGCTCTGCACTTTCCCTCCTCACCTCATACCTCAAAGACCGCACCTACAGGGTTACTTGGAGAGGGTCGGAGTCCGACCCTTGTCAATTAACTACAGGGGTCCCTCAGGGCTCTGTTCTTGGTCCCCTCCTCTTCTCCTTGTACACAAACTCGCTCGGATCTGTCATTAGCCCGCATGATTTTTCATACCACTGCTACGCTGACGACACCCAATTAATTCTGTCCTTTCCCCGCTCAGAGACCCAGGTCGTCGCACGCATCTCTGCTTGTCTAGCTGACATCTCTCAGTGGATGTCTGCTCATCACCTCAAGCTCAACCTTGACAAGACTGAACTGCTTTTCCTTCCGGGAAAAGATTGTCCCACTCTTGACCTAACAATCATCATCGGCACCTCTGTTGTTTCCCGACTCAGACTGCAAGGAATCTGGGCGTGATCCTAGATAACAACCTGTCCTTCACTGCAAACATCGCTGCTACAACCCGCTGCTGCAGATACACGCTTTACAACATCAGGAGGATACGTCCCCAGCTGACCCAGAAAGCGATGCAGGTTCTGGTCCAGGCCTAGACTACTACAACTCCCTCCTGGCTGGTCTACCTGCATGTGCCATCCGACCTCTGCAGCTCATCCAGAATGCAGCGGCTCGTCTGGTCTTCAACCTTCCTAAATTCTCCCACACCACACCGCTCCTCCGCTCCCTTCACTGGCTTCTGGTAACTGCTAGAATCCACTTCAAGACAATGGTACTTGCGTACCATGCTGCGAATGGATCTGGCCCTTCCTACATCCAGGACATGGTTAAACCGTACACCCCAGCACGTGCACTCCGCTCTGCATCAACAAAACGGCTCCCTGCACCCTCGCTGCGAAGGGGACCCAAGTTCCCATCAGCAAAAACACGTGGGTTTGCTATCCTGGCTCCTAAATGGTGGAATGAGCTCCCCATTGACATCAGGACAGCAGATAGCTTACACACCTTCCGGCGCAGACTGAAAACTCATCTCTTTCGACTCCACTTCGAGCGATAGAACTATTAACAAAGCACTTATGGACTGGCTTACCTAAAGCCAGTTGAGTAGCACTTGAAATGTTTTTGCTCTATGAAACCTGATGTACTTATATGATTCTGTTTTCTTCAAGTTTGTATTTTGTTGGTCGAACGCACTTATTGTAAGTCGCTTTGGATAAAAGCATCAGCTAAATGCAATGTAATAATGTAATGAAGTTAAACTTAATATTACTGCTTTCAACTAACATAATACAGTTATGTGAATTCTGTTGACATAATACATTTAATTAAAGTCAACGGTTCAGTTTTTTCAGTGTGGATGACAATAAAAGCAAGGACTTTGATTGTTAAAGACCTCCTCAATTTTTAAGTTGTATTACTGCGTTCATGTGCATTCCTAACTTTGATATTATGTTTTACACCATGCACCATATTTGCTAAATGCCTCTTACGTAATTACATTGAGCTGCTGTACATTTAATGCAAGAACGGAGTATGTCAATTGTGGCATTTTAAGTTTTCATTTGAAATTACTATCAATGTCACGCAGATGCTTACAGACCCTTTTAATTTCATCAACAGTGAAGTGAAATTTCTCTAACCGTCCCTTTGTAGAATTGGAGGCCTGCGTGACAAGCTGAACCGCAGCAACCTGACAGACGTGTCTTTTATGATCGTGAATGAGCGCGATGCGATGTCCAGAGCCATGTACTGGGAGCTGAAGAGAAAAGCGGCCCTTGGAGTTCCTGTCTACCAGCAGGGCCCCCTTCAGGATGACGTGTGGGAGGCCCTGGATGGAGACAAAGATGACTTCCTGATCTATGATAGGTAGGCATCCTCAAGACAATATGTATCAAATTAAAACCTTTTATTTATTTCACATTTGTTTAAGCTTTTTGATGTGTGAACATTTTGTACTGGGCTAAGCACCTTTGATTCGAAGGGTTTTTAAGAATCTCGTGCCATGATTTTGATGTTCCTTATTACATTTTGATTAGCTCTTTCCCTTTTTCTCCAGGTGTGGTCTGCTCACCTTCCACATAGTGCTGCCTTACAGTTTCCTGCACAAAGTCTACGTAGAGGCTGCAATCAGAGCCACTTATCTTAAAAACATCTGTAACTGCACTGTGAGTAATAACCAAACACACACTCTACAAACACTACAAACTACATCAGGTTACATTTCTAGTCTCCTCAACTGGATCTAGATGCGACACAAAAACAGAACTCCCTTCTTCTCGTTCCTTGCTTTTAAAACTAGATTCCTCACAGTAAAAAAGGCATCCCAGAATATTGTGCCAAGAATGTTTTGGATGAAAATGTAGGCAAACAGAAAGATAATATTAGGCGCTTTCACACCGAAGTACTTTTCCCACTTTAGTTCCGATATAGTTCCGAAATGTTGCGTTCACACAAAAATATCCGGAACTAAAATGAGTAAATCAGAACCTTTTTACCCCCTTTCTGCCTATTGGTGGGAAACACAACATGAGTGTTAATGCACCATCATGTTTGCTGGGTGTGTAAAAAGGAATACATATTTGAAAATGTTTTGTTTGTTCTGCTGCCTCCAAGTGGCCAACAAATGCTATTACTGCAGTTTTAACATGCTATATCTTCCTTAGGCTAATCATACTTTATCCAGTGGCAAGAACACCCTCATGAAGAACGAGACAACGCAGTTTAATGTCAGCCAGACAACTACAATACCCACAAGTCCTCTGGACACTGATGATCCTCCTCCTCCTCCTCCTCCTCATCATCATCATAATGGTCCTCATCATCATCACCACCAACACGATCACACCAGTCCCGAGAACCTGTCCAAACATCAGCATAGTCAGAATAATACTCTGCACCCTCCTCACCATCATCCTGAGCATCATCATCACCATCCTCATTATCCTGACCATCATCATCAACATTATCATCAGCAACCTGGCAACCACAGTCACAACGAGACTGTGGTTGCCAGATGACTAGGATGCCATCTTACGAGTGTTTTACTTGCTTTTTTCTTAGTATTTTACTTTTGATAACATGTTTTACTTTGGTGGCAGAACAGCTGTTCCCTTAGCAGTTGAATCTGTTTTAGCAGTGATCAGATTTTGGTTTCTCTGCCAGCATGTCCACACCTAGGTCCTCTGTGTGTATGACGTAGCCAATGCCAGCCTATCTTCTCCCATTAATGAAATCTATGGTGTTAAACCTGCCTGCAGGGAGTTATAGACGGAGGTGTGCGGAGAGATTGGATGTGCTGATGGTTATCTATTCTAGGCCACACAGAGTCAGAGGATGTTGGGCACTGCTATAGAGCAAACCTCAGTGTGATTTCTGCCCAAACATTTTCCTTCTGGGTTCAGTTTCTGCTTGTATGCTATGCTATTACGTCACTATGTACGTGTGTCAAGAGTGCGGTCCTTTATTCATTGTAAAGGCATTTTCTTAATACATTAGATTAGAATAATAATCCAATTAATCATTATAAACCACACCTGCAAATGCATTATTGTCACTTTTACCATTTAATCATATTTGCTGTGGATTTGAAGTATTTTTGTGTACTTCCACCTAATTAACTGGGTGTAGAAGGATCCTTAAGATTTGTGTTCTCCATTAAAAAATAAGTACATATCTAAAGTGTTTGTCTACGTGTCTTAAACTATTTTAATTTAGCCAGTGCAGCTACCAACAACGACAAAATGACCAAATAATTTAAGAACACAAAACAACTTAAAAGAGACAAAAAATCCCAACAAAATAATGCAAAATAAAAAATGCAAATGTGAATTATGCATGCCCATTGCCAATGTTCTCATAATGCCCAACACCATAGGTAGCAGGAAAACAAATGCTATCCCCAACCAAACTAAAAAGCTGGAAACTGTGTTTCTTTCCTAGGATGAGATGATAACATGGTTACAACTCGTTTATCTGGCATATCAGCTTGGAGCAGTAAAAGTCTGAAGTTCGTAATCTCATGGTAAAACTCCAAGATATACAGTGTATATTATGTATACCTGTTGTTTAACCCAAACTCGGCCATACACTTTGGGTTATGCTTCAAATGCGTTTTAAACTGGGACTGTATCAAGGAGAAAATACTTTTTCCTAAGGATGGGGACATGGAGAACAAAAAAAAATTATTTGAAAAAAAAAAATGTTTTGCGAGATATCGCAAAACCCCGTTGCAGTTTGTAGACGGTCCCTAAGCACTCCTCTCCCTCCTACAGCTGCAGATTGTGACCAATTCTTGATGTTTAGCTCGGATGACCGCGCTTATCGAACTGTTCTGATCAAAACGACTCTGTAGCTCGTTGTCTACCTTGCTATGATTGTAAAGTCATGTTGTTTGTATTTTTACAACGTTATGTTCATGAGTTATTGATCCGCGAAATTCGAATCTGTCAATAACTCAGCTCAGAGGGACGTGCATGCAGTGGCGTTTCTATATGTACAAAAGTGGTGGGGCACAAAAAACTCAGATGTCTATATATAAGCTTCTGCAGAGAGGTTCATGGCTGGTGAGGCACTGGCACTGACTCTTCAGGTTTACAAATATATTAAATCAAAATATAATATTATTTTCAAAAGCTTTTTTTGTCTGATGCTTCAATTACTTTTAAACAGACAGTTCAACAGAAGGATACCCAAAAAAATGTAATTTTATCATTTAAATATTGAATTGTTCTCTCTTAGTAAGATCTCATTTTCAATAACATTGCGGTCTTACCTTGACTTGAAGATTAAGTCCATTTGCCTATCCTTCTGGACAAACATCTCTATTACTTTTTTGTAAAAGTCCTCCTTATCTTCTTGTAGTTTCAAAAGTCTATCATAAATCTAATCTAATCAATAGATTTTTGATTCGAAAATGATAAAAGTAGGGAAGACATGTGGATATTATCCGGCTGAACAAAACGTACATTTATCTAACAGCTACGTTTCCCACAGATCTTACTTTGAGCTATTTTCTAAAATCCTATGGAGAAATCTCATTGCTTTTTTGTGGAGGGAAGCCATGCGCAGCTTACTTCCTGGTTTTAGGACGCCTCACGACAGCTCTCTCGTCTTCACACACCACACTTTTCGCGGCACACGTACTTACAGCCAATCAGCTCTGAATTATGTGAGATGAGGTATGGTGGGGATGGCAGCACTTTGCCCCTATGGTCATTATTTTTTGCCACACACATTAAATAGGAAAATACTCTGAGCATGCGCAGTGTAGTTTTTGCAGTCACCGTTCACTTAGACAGTCAGAGGGAGGGGCAGGATCAGGTGTTGTCCCACATGGCTCTAAACAGCACAATAGGCACACACTGTATACACTAATTAGAAGAACACATACTAAAACAGCAATGTACAGACGAATCAGATGATTAAACATGATCTTAAAATATATTTTATATATTTTTTAATTTATTTTTTGCATTTTGTTGTAATCATTATTTTAATACTTTCTGCTGACACTAGGTGGGGCTGTGCCCCACCTGCCCCTAATGACCAGTCGCCACTGCGTGCATGTCCCCTCGCTCTGATGCGGCTTTCACACCAGCGCTTTTCAGTTTCTAGCTCCGAGCGGGAGCTTTTCTGGTTCAGCTCCGGTTTCCCTTTTCAGCTCCCGCTCTGTGCACACCGCCCACTGGCGCCCCAGAGCTGCCCTTGCTGCGTCATGACGTCACCGTTTACATCGCTGATTTCCCCCCCAACGGCAGCCATTACGGCAGCTCACAACAACAACAACAACTGCGTCGGATCGATGATCGTGTTGCTTTTAATCACACGAAGCCAGAATAAATTGAATAACGACTTCTCCAACCTTATACTTTGCTCCAGAGTGCCGTGGTTCATTGTTTATTAATGTGTTTCTGCAGCATTTACCGACCGCTGCAGTGCTGCTCTTCCACAGGAGTGTATTCTCCCGTTAGCTCCCGGTTAGCTCACACTGCAGCGGCCGCTCTAAAGTATTCACTGTCCGACTCACACAAGCAGCTGATGCATATCCCCAGTTCCCTTAGCCTAAGTGAATGTGTGTCAGTCTGAATTGACACTGTTTGGTATCACAACGCTGTTATGAAAGTTCCTCTGGTATAAAACGGGTGATGTTAGCATAGCAACCGAAGCTAAACTGACTACTTGCATCCGATAGCTGCAATAATACAAAACAACACGTCTGCCTCTCTCCACAATGATCGATAACAGTGAACGGATGGTCAAAGTAAGGCACAAATAAACAGAATCACACGAAGCCTGGTTAGTGCTGCCTGACTTTATAAAGTGTGTTTATAGGCACTACTGCTTGTAGGCAGGCATAACAGTCGACCCATGGGAGGTGGGTTTAGTTTCCTGCACGCCTCGACGTAAGAGAGACGTAAGCGACGTCACCTCTTAGCTCCAAAGCTCTTGCCTCTGGACCGACAATTTTTTGGAGCTGGAAATGAAGCGGATTCCGGAGCTAAGAGCCGGCGCAGCTCCGGTGTGAACTGGAAAACCCGGCGCTTTTCAGGCTCTAGCTCCGAGCCGGAGCTGAAAAGGCGCTGGTGTGAAAGGGGCTTGTGTGTTCTCTTGAGGTGTCTTCACTTATGTGAAACCCTTTATATATACAGTCTATGTGTGAAACCCGTGCCTATTGCCAAGCACTGATGTTATGTAAGGGATAATGTGCTGCGACGCGCTGATCTAGATCCCTCCACTTCGCGTCGGGCTCCTGATCAGCCTGTCGGTGTTCTTTTCCCCATAATGACCGCGTCGCAGCACATTATCCCTTACAAGGCCAAGCTCAAAGTAAAATCGATGAACCACTCCATTGTTGTGGTTTCTGTGTTGCCGTAGCAGCCGAACTGACCAGGAAGGACTAAATGAAAAGTATTGCGAGATCTCGCAAAGGTTTTGCGATATCTCGCAAAACATTATTATTTTTTTTTTTTCCACATTTTTTTTTTCTTCTTCTCCATGTCCCCTAGGGGGCTCCGTGGAATCCAGTCTTGTATTATGCAATCAGCATTTGCATGATACAAGGGCCAAACTGTGCCCAATTGTTCTATAATATATATAAAAATATCACCTTTTTTGAAATCTTAGGAAGAAAAATAAGATCCATTGTTTAACCAAGAGGTTCACATAATGTTATAATTACAATAAGTCATTCAAAATCATGTTCCCATTTCAAACACACACACACACACACACACACACACACACACACACACACACACACACACACACACAC
The DNA here is from genome assembly GCF_902827115.2 of Pseudochaenichthys georgianus. Lineage (NCBI taxonomy): Eukaryota > Metazoa > Chordata > Actinopteri > Perciformes > Channichthyidae > Pseudochaenichthys > Pseudochaenichthys georgianus. The sequence continues at coordinate 15,935,784 of NC_047519.1, read as the reverse complement.
ACACACACACACACACACACACACACACACACACACACACACACACACACACACACACACACACACACACACACACACACACACACACACACACACACACACACACACACACACACACACACACACACACACACACAGGATTACCTGCTTAACGGCGGCTGAGATGCAGCATGACTGAGAGAGACTGAGGACAGCAAACAGCCGGCATCAGAATGAAGGTAAGGCTTTTTCAAAGCTCTACTAAACTAAAGAAAGTCTCTTGCAACAAATATTGTAACTATATGGTGATTCTTGTGATTCTCGATCATAAATAATTCAAGCAAAAGTCATCATTTCCAATGATAACCTGCATGTAGGGTCACTGTCTTAACCACAGATTGTATAAGCAGTATTAGCTCTGTACATGGCGTGGCTGTTTAATATGATGATTGAACCCCTTTTGTTTATATTCTTCTACAATTCCCATTCCTTTATATTGTCTTGATATTATTTTCCTGAGATTTAACAACGCCGAAGTTCTAAAACCTGTTGGATAAACCTCAGCAGGTTGTACACGCCTGGCCATGTCAGGGATTTCCCTCTCGAAATCCCTAAGATAAGGCACCTGGAGAAGATAAACTACTTATCCCTGTCTACACAACATGCTGCTTCTACCAATACAGTACTAAGTGCTGGGATTCACAGGTGTAGTATTTAGCATGAAGAGGAAAGATATCTGCTGATGCATGCTCTTTCCAATGAAATCATCATCATCTCAAATCATCAAGCTTTTGAAATGTTATAATTACTTATTTATAAGTACACTTATTTAATTACTTCAACAAAAATTACAAAAGTACTGTAATGTTCTTTTATATCCCCAAATGCTGTATCTAAGCCTCTTCCACAGAATACAATTTTATGGGGCAATAGTACACATTTTTGATATACCGTATTCAATTACATTTGTGTTCAAAATAAAATTAAAATAACCTTCAAAACATATCAAGTGTAATTTGAGTGTAGTTTTATAATGTTAATACCACTATAATTCCCAGAAACAATAACAAAGACTGACTGAATTTCTATATCCATAGGCAACACAAACCTAATCTCAGCTGATTTAGGTAACAAAACCAAGAGGGGAAGCTTAACTCCAGACACGAAACCCCAAACAAATCCACATTTTTAAATAAAGGAAGATGAAGAGCGGAAGATTGTTTGTCGACTTCCCATCTGACAACACTAGATGGCAGCACTATTGTATGTTAATAATCATAAATGAAAAATGAATCACCCTGTCGTCCACATTAGGCAGTCATTCATCAAGGGGATTATTAGTTATTATCCATTATCAAGAGATGAATTTGGATTAGTGAACATAATCCTTGAATTATAATCCAGTGCTTTAATCAAATTTACAGAGGGGTGCTATTGTTGTCAGTCGTTTTTGAGATAATATGTTTTGTGCCTACACTTGTATTTTTTCAACAGACCGTTACAAGTTGTTTTGTGATTTGTATCAAGATTTATAGGGGACCTTTTTTCCCACTTTTTTATGAAGTTTGCGCAGACTGAAGCCTTGATTCAGTCAATACATTATTTGACTAAAATGTAAATTAAATAAAAATACAATCTTATGTTTTCAATTACTGGCTTTAAAGGAATATCCTAAATGTTATTATCAACAGTGTTTTAGTTTTGTACCTACTGTACTAGCTAAAGACTCTTGCTCATGTGTGTCCATCTCAGGGTTTCCATGCTCTCGCCATTTGGCAGAAATTACAATTATTATACCAAGGGATTCTGGGAAATGGAGGTAAGTATTTAATTTCACAATTTTAATTGCTCACATATTTTAATGAAATATCTTCAAATCTTTATATAAGACATTGTACGTGTTTGCTTGATCCATGCTTTCCTCTTGTTTTCTCTATTTTGTCTAGACAAGAGGACAGACAGTTGGCCTCTGGTCTATTCTCCTGTGCCTATCAGCTCCATCTTTCTGTGCTACCTGCTCATTATATGGTTGGGGCCGAAGCTGATGAAGAACAGGCAGCCAGTCAACCTAAAACCCATCCTGATAGTGTACAACCTTTCCATGGTCTGCCTGTCTGCCTACATGTTCTATGAGGTACATCTGTAAACTAATGTTATGAATACGAGGACCGTGTCCGCCTGTCAGCACTCTCAGACACATGTTAATCTTAAGGGATACCACAGTATTTATGTGCCCTGTACTTATTTCAACATGGGATAAAATGTTTTTCGGCTGATAGCAAGGAAGCAGAGATGTGAAGCAGCTTTTGTGTTTACAGTTTACAGCCTCTTCCTGGTTGGCCAAATACAGTCTCCTGTGCCAGCCAGTCGACTACAGTGACAGCCCACAGGCCACGAGGGTACATCTTTTTAGTTCATGATACTTTATTCAACAAAAAATCCAGTGCAAAAGACTGCTAACATATTTTATTCTGTTTGGCAGATGGCCAGGGTATGCTGGTGGTTCTACTTCTCAAAAGTAATAGAGCTCAGTGACACTGTGAGTATAAAGAAGTGAAAATAATTCCCAAATAAATTGACGTATATATTCTTGTCCTTCCATCTATAACCATTAAAACCATTTATGTTTGCATGGTTCAGATCTTTTTTATCCTGAGAAAGAAGAACAGTCAGCTGACCTTCCTTCATGTCTACCATCACACCACAATGATCTTCAACTGGTGGGCTGGGGTTAAATATGTGGCTGGTGGCCAGTGTGAGTACACGCCAACCAACAAGCCCAGTCTCACAGAAAAGTCATACAATTTTTTGCAAATTCAAGACAATTTACAAGAGAAAACATACTCAAGGACATTATATGTAACACTCTTCCTGTGTATCCATCCACAGCTTTCCTGATTGGTCTGATCAACTCCCTGGTCCATGTAGTGATGTATCTGTACTACGGATTGGCAGCTTTTGGACCAAGCATGACCAAATACCTCTGGTGGAAGCGCTACCTCACCTCTCTGCAACTGGTCAGTATGTTCCTTAGTTAGCATGTGTGTGACATTGAGTCTTACATTCACTTTGCCTCAGCCTTCCTTCTCTTTTTTCTTTCTACATTTATTTATAGCTTCTATCAATCGCTATAAATCACCCACTTTAATATGTTAATGTGGCCAAATGCTTCTCGGAATACCACTTGGGTGATTTTAGTGATCAGTTCTCTTTTATGTTTTGGCATAATAGCGTCCGATCATTTGAGGTGCTTTTTGGGTTTGAGCGTTACACCTGTAGCTCAAGGACAGTTTGAAGTCTCAATAAAATCTAGCATTTTTAGCAGCTGGTATGTTAAATGGTGTTGCTTGTAATGTGAAAAGTTGTTCCCTCCATATACTTCTGGTTGCATGTATGTCCAAGAAAGCTTATTGATTCAACTTTGACAAGCCCTACCCCTGCTTGGTTTGTCATTGTTCTGATTGCATATTTAGACATATTAACTAACTACTGGACCATCTGTTTTCTTCTTATAGCGTTGATAAGGAGAACATGCATCCTTTAGGTTCTTTCTCCCTTCTATAGCTGCAGCATATATAGGTCAGTATGGTGACTGACCGCCATTATATAACAATAATTGTACTGACCTTAGAGGTGACCCCCCAAGCCTAATATTACAGTTGGCTTCACAATTTGGTAAGCTGAAGCTGAGATATTTGAGTAAATTGGGTCTTTTGTATTTATGAGTGGTAATTATGATTACATTTTAAGGGGAGGTGTGTGTGTTAGGGTTGGATGGATGCGTTCAAGATATTAATTTATAAACAGACTCTTGGCAAGGACCAGAACCCTATAGAGGCCCCATACTATGTAACATATGGATATAGATTAGTCTACAGCAGGGGTGGGGAACCTCCGGCCCCCGGGCCGTATACGGCCCTCGAGGTAATTTATAAACACACGCAAAAAAGAAAAAATGAAAGAAATCTAGACCGCAAAAAAATTAAACAAGCGAGGGTCTGTTTTTCCTGGCCAAGATCAGGGTCCTTGAACACAACACGAGCTAACGTGTCATCACGTGGTATATGTCTAGTCTGACAGGGGTGTAATGTAGTGTTGACGGAGAGCACCAGAACACCGCTCCGGCAGTTCCAACAATTGCAGTAGCCTACCCATAAGGAGCCGTACACATGCCGCAGTTTTTGTGTGTCTGTGTCTTTAGTTGAAAGCCCAGTGGCGATCTGTTCATCTGTCATACTGATCATACAGTCAATAACTTTGTTGTTATTAGCATCTGGTTAGCTAGCTATGCTGACGAATATAAGAAGCTGTTTCTACAACCAGTGAGGTTAAGGCACATCTTTATATGATCATTATTATAAAAAAACAAGATAATAAAGTAAACAGGTATAAAATACTATATGACAGTAAAAAAAAGTTGTTATTAATAAACAAGAATACAGTTTGAAAGGGAAGTGATTTGTAAAAAAATAAAAATAAATCTGCTTACAGTTCTGTTTCATATAGGTGTTGAGAGATGTATCCATAGAGCTCCTAATTTTGCTCTCAAAGTGCACCAGATTGATGCTTTTAACTTCAACATTTAAAAGAAATGTCCACATGGATTTACACACGGCATCTATTGCACGTCTGTCCGTCCTGGGAGAGGGATCCCTCCTCTGTTGCTCTCCCTGAGGTTTCTCCCATTTTTCCCTTTAAACTGGGTTTTCTTCTGAAGTTTTTCCTTGTACGATGTGAGGGTCTAAGGACAGAGGGTCTAAGGACAGAGGGTGTCGTATTGTCATACTGATATTCTGTACACACTGTGAAGACCACTGAGACAAATGTAACATTTGTGATATTGGGCTATATAAATAAACATTGATTGATTGATAGGAAACTAAATACATTTGCACACATCTTGTGTCCATATCTTTCTGTTTTGGTGGTCATGCCACAACCGTGCACGTGCATGCATGCGCGAGTCATGGTGAGATATCTGGATTAAGAGGTTGCTTTTTCTTTGCACAGCATGAAAGAAAGGCCAAATGAATGGGCTGTGATTTTAGTTTTTTCAAGCAGAGGTCAATAATTTGTACAGCCCTCGGAGGATGTTGAAAACATTTAAATGGCCCTTGAGAGGAAAAAGGTTCCCCACCCCTGGTCTACAGTATATATTACGATAATAACAGACAAATAGTAGTGGCTGGCTGTTGTCTTTTTCCAACAAAATCAGATTCGTTCAAGTCTTTTTTAGTGATTATTGCCTCGCCAAAACTCTTGGTGTGTGTTACAAATATTCAGAAAATAGATATTTTTTAATTATGTTGTCAGGTTTTCCTCAGTACAGTTTTCCTCAGTACAGTTTTCTGTGGCGTTGTTTGGCTTTTTCTGATCAAAGAACTTAGTTTTATGTCTCTATACAGGCGGAATTGAATGAGGTCACCCTATTCTTCTAGGTTGCCAGGTTTGTCCGTATCCACCAGTCTCAATGGCCTTATTAAAGTCACTCCCTTTGTATTTAGTCATGTCTTTCTCATATTTTGGTAACGCAAATGGTTTTTTCTCACTCTTTGTCTGTCTGCTTGTCTTTTCTCAGCTCCAGTTTTTCATCGTGACCATCCACACCACCTACAACCTGTTTGCTGACTGTGACTTCCCCGACTCCATGAACATGGCTGTGTTCGCCTACTCCCTCAGCCTCATCGCTCTCTTCAGTAACTTCTACTACAAAAGCTACATCACCAAGACCAAGACAAAGGAGACGTAAGAGAAACAGAGGAAAGAAAGAAAAGAGCTGATATTAAACATTTGGAAATACATCAAGAGGAAGGAATACAAAAAGTTAATTCATTATTATAATGACTTAATATTAATTACGGCATGATTTCTTACATACATTAATATTTATGGTAAATATTTGTCTGTGTTATGAATCATACAATTGTGCCTTAAACAGACATACACGTGTAGATTTATGAGGGTCTTTCATACCACATTCATTGATTGCTTCTGTTCATTCATCCAGTACAAAACCACCAACACACTCAACACACATTAACCCTTGTTTTATGGCTCCCTTCCCCCATGCTCCTAATAGATGAGACTTTTTAATCACCAGTGGAGTCGCTTTATTCTTCTCCAACACCCATTGGCTGGCGTTCACAGCCAATCAACTGTTGGTTGCCATTAGCTCTATATCCATCTATTCCTCCCCTTCTATAGATAAGGGTCCCCTTCCCCTAGTTTCTAGCATTTAATCCCTCTTACCAACGGGGAAACCACAGACCGCCCCACAACCCCCGCAGCTCCATCTGTCCTGGTGTAGAAGTATAATTGAGTCCAATGCGCCCATCCACTCCCCCGTGTGGACAGAAATAAAAGGACAAACTGAATTAACCATCTCTGTTTCTCTTACATTTGATTTCCTCTGCCATCATCAGGTATTCCCAATGTGTTCACTTCCTATATCTATAATTTGATCTCCATCAGCATATTGTTTTTGACTGTAATCGGTTCGAAACTCAACAGGGAGCCGACAAAATAACAGAATCCCACCTAAAAAAGCCCTTTGAAGGGACCAAATCAAAAGATTTTTAATACCAATCAGCACAACTTGATACTTTTCAGATAATCACCACTTTACACACAACCACAAAACAAAACAAAAAAAACGAGAAAAACAATAAAAACAAAAGCCAGAGAAGTGCTTTGATGCTTTGAGGCCACAAATTATATAAAGTGCTATTTTTATAAGTGGGGAGTGGACCGAACACCCTCTAGGGGGGTCCTCACCCATATTTTTTTTAAATATTGAAGTTAAAAGCATCAATCTGGGGCACTTTGAGAGCAAAATGAAGAGATCTACAGTATGGATCTATGTGCTCTTTGCTTGATTCATGCCTTCCCAGTCCCTTATCACGTAGCCTAGCATGGCGCCAGTTATTGTAGCCAGTTGTGGTGAAGGCATCTGACTTACTTGAACCGAAATGTCTACATGCATAGCAGAAGATGGCATCTTTTTACATGAATATTCCAGCTAATCTCTGTTTTGAAACCATGAGCTGCAAAATGAGCGCCAGAGATGGGGTCGTTACTAAAAAAAAGTAATATATTACATATTACATATTACTTTTAAAAAAAGTAATATATTACACTACTTCGTTACTCTCTACATAAAGTAACTCGTTACTTTACTCGTTACTTTACTCGCAGGGCCGGCCCGCCCCTCCCTGCAGGCAGATCACGCAGACTGCTAAAGTTTCAAATGGTCTCTTTAGTTCAGTTTCCATTGTCGCATAAGACTGATCCAGATCCTGAATGTTTTCCTATCTGACCATGGCTGTCCTCTGTCTCCTGCTATCTGTATATTTTGCGCAGTCTATCTCTGCTCACGCTGTTGCGTCGGCGTGTTCTCCTGCGTGTTGGCCATGTGTTGCACTGGAACCAGACACCGCAAAGCCGAGCACGTACGAACTGCGCATGCGTGAGTGGCAATAACTCTCCTTACCAGCAGGCGGCGGTAGTGTGTATTCGTCATTCAAAACAGGCAACAACCGGAAAACAGAGAAGAAGAACAGACTACGTGATATAAACAAACAACAAATAGCTGTGCGTTAGCTTCACCTTAGCATGTGTTCTTTGCAGGTGTTTGTTGAGGTTTGATTATGACTGATTTTAGTAAGTAACGAAGTAACGCATGTCGGGGCAATGTTAGTAACTGTAGTGTAATTACTGAATTATAAAAGTAGCGCGTTACAATACTCCGTTACCGACAAAAGTAATAATACCCAACTCTGGCCGCGGGTAACGTAATGTCCCCATGATCTGAACTGTTATTATCTGCAGTAGATGCAGTGTTACTGCTGGCGATAAGGGCTGGTTGTTTTAACCATTTTCTGATGTCCATCACTGACTGCTGTGTAAGCACCTTGCAGATGACGAACGTGCAGCCAGAGACACAGGTCACGCACACCTGACATAATAACGTTACTTACCATTTAAATTGACCAAATAAATGCAGCAGACAATGTTATTTAGCCACAATTACAATTTTATTTCAACTAAATTCATCTTCTTCTTCTACTTCGTCTTATTATTATTATTATTATTATTATTACTACTATTATTATTACATTATTGTATGTAATATTTTTCACTTTTCATTTTTCTTTCACTTTCACATTTTCTTTTCTTTTTCACTTTTCATTTTTCAAATGAGGGTGCATAACGACTCAACTGACCCTTATGCACCCCCGTAGAACCGGGCCTGTCCTTAGCGCACACAGCCGAAGTAAACTTAAACAATAAGTGTGGCTTGATATTGAGTAAGAAAAAGGTTTATAACGCTGTGAGCATGGGTCTGCAGAGAGCATTTCTCCGCAATCCCAACTTAACAGCCCGAAAAACGTGTACCCATTTAAACAGTCGTGGTAGATACCTTGTTTGTTTTAAACATCATAAATACACAAACAACAATGAATACTTACAGGTTGTGTACCAGAGTCTCCCGCTGGTCCAAACAAAGTAGGAACAGCATCGTTCTTCAGTGCCCTACGCTGTACATATCCGGCATGAATCGCTGAAAGGTTTGTGAAGCTTTGTTTTCGTGAAATGCTGGCAGAGGGTGTGGCCTCTGGGTGTTCACACGTCACAGTACCCAGGAAGTAAACAATGGAAAATGGGAAATCTCCAACGAGGCGTTTTGGGGCAGCATAGACTGTGTTAAGGCCCTGACACACCAACCCGATTTTGGGAGTCAGAGGCCGTCAGGCATTCGCTGCGCCGTAGTCAGGTTGGTGTGTCCCGCACCGTCGACCGTGACACGCCTTATTTGGACTGCCAGACCCGATGCATGGCCGATTCAACATGTTGAATCGGCCATGCATCGGGTCTGGCAGTCGGACCAAATAATCACTCTGATTGGCTGTTCAGCTAGCAAATCAGTGCATGAGAAGCGAAGCGGAAGTGAGGGACGTAAACAAACGATTTAAGAAGGCACACACAGACTGCTATTCATTTTCATCTCATCATGGCGATCTGGAATGATGCAAACGAAGACCTGCTCATCACCTTGATCCAGGAGAGGCCAGCTCTGTATGATATTACGGAGAAAAGATACTCTTCTTCTTCTCTGTCTTCCGGTTGTTGCCTCTTTTGAATGACGAATACACACTACCGCCGCCTGCTGGTAAGGAGAGTTATTGCCACTCACGCACTGAAGTCGGTGCGGTGTGTTCCCGTGCGACACATGGCCAAAACGCAGGAGAACACGGCCAGGCAACAGCCGACTTCAGCTTTGGCTAGTCCTCTGGTGACTGCTTGGTGTGTCAGGGCCTTTAGAGTTTTACTCGCTACAGGGTGTACTTTGAGGGTTTTTGACTCTGCAGACCGTTCACATGCATAAAAACCTTCATAACACACAAGGGGACGGGTAATAACCGGAAAAGCATGACATGGGCCCTTTAATGTTGAAGGAATATGAGACTGTTTAAAAGCTGCACACTGGGCTAGTTTAAACAGTTCTAAAAAAATAAGCTGTCAGACTCCATAACACTTCACAATTGTTATTATACTCTGGAAAATTACCACCATCATTCACAAGATGCTGTACATGCGTGACAATCAAACGGATTCCAGGCCATCAGTAAGATATAACCAATGCTTATCTCAAGCAAAACATTACAAGAATGTCTTTATTGCCAGATGTACTGTAAAGATCTTCTGAAGGCTAATAATGATTTTGAACACTGTATTTGCGTGCAACACATCAACTTACAGTATGGCCAGTAATAAGATAAAACAGGAAACCCTTGTGTAGCATAATTTGCTATATTTTGCTGCTGGCAAGTACCTAATCTGCTCTCCATTTCCACACAAGCACAAGCGCGCGCACACACACACACACACACACACACACACACACACACACACACACACACACACACACACACACACACACACACACACACACACACACACACACACACACACACACACACACACACACACACACACACACACACACACACACACACACACACACACACACACACACACACACACACACACACACATTTAAAGAGTGATGTCCCTCGGCCTCGCTGCAGGCACAGTTCCAGGTTGATTACTGTTGAGAGCCCTGCAGCTCAGGCATGACTGACTTTCTGGCATGCACTCCCTTTGATCAACTTATGATTTTGCAACCTGATGATGGGTTTCATCTTTAGTGTTTAGTGGGTTACTTTTGAGATTATGCCAAGCTAGATATCACCTACAAATTTGAACTTCTCACTTACATTTGACGTGATTACCGTTTGATTGGCATTCAGGATAATTGAAATACTTAAATAGCAAGGATAGACAAAGTAACCTAAGATCTGTTTTCTAAGTCTGATCTTAGTTGTTTCCTATCCTGTGTTTTGAATTTAGATGTAGATATATTTTTGCAACGTGAAATAAATATTTGCCAGGATCCTTTTGCTTACATTTTCCATCTTTGAAAAACCTTTTTGTTCTTTAAATCACGATTATTTGTTTGTTATACACCACAAGAGGCAGTGCACCAGGATCCCAAGCACTTTTGCTATAAAAGGTATATCTCTTCTTTTTTTTTTACCAGTTCTTAAATCATAATCTAAACAATTTAAATACATTTCCCAACTTGCAAAAAAACGTGCTTTTCAGGGCTTCTGTGATACGGACACAAATGGACCAAAACATCTGAGCAACCGCTGTGCTGTGCCTTAATCTGTGTATCATGCATGTTGTACGTAAATGACTTTGGGTCTCCTTGGTAACAGTGTTAGACAGTGTTTGGGCTGCGGTCAGAGGCAGACTGTAATTAATAATCAAGTTAGAGGGAGAGGAGATTGAAGCACTCTCTGAGATGCTGCTTCTAACTTCCTAGCTAGTGAGAGGGACAGGGATACACACTCACACTCATATGCGCATACAGACATCATTTTGGTTAGTGAGGGAGGTTTGGGAATAAGAGGCTGATAAGTATGCTTGAAGGTAAGCCACTGGGTTGTTTCATACTATGAGGGTTAACAAGAGGCTACAGCAATCTCATTGTGATGAGAGCACACTCAACCAGAAGGCAAGCTAGTGTTAATCATACCTGCCAGCTAGCAGCTCCCTGTCAAGCAGGGCTGCCAACACTCACGCATTGAGCGTGAGAGTCACGCAATTAACCCATATCTCACGCACTCACGCCACACTTGCCTTTCCTCACGCTAAGTTTCCGTCCAAAATAAATGTATATAAATATAAAAATAAAGTGAAGGAACAGCAAACCGAGCAGTCTACTAAATGAGACGGTCTTCTGGCTTAGTTCAGTAAAGTTGGAACGATATTGGGAGATTCTGATTTCACGGATCAATAACTCATGAACAAAACGTTATTCAGACACAAATGACGTCTCCTAAGTACCGTGGTAAGGTTGACAACGAACTACAATCACATTTTGATAATAAAAAAAGCCAATCCGCGCCGTCCTCTGAGCTGGACACGTTACATTCGTCTCTATCCGCAGCCGGAGAAGAGACGAGTGCGCAGGGACCCAAAGTGCAACTCCGAAAAAAGAGAATACAATAATATTCAATCATTATTATACAGTTTATTTCTACCAAACTCACTACACACATCAATAGTCTCCTGTGTGTCATACAGCAAGGAGTTTGGAAGAATATGCTTTTGAATAATTTTGGGGAATATTTATAATGTAAATCTTCAATAACTATGGCATCATCTTCAATAACTTTACTATTATACAGTATATTTCTACCAAACTCATTATTTGCATTGTTGTTGTTAGCATCTGGTTAGCTTAATGGATATTAAAAGCTGTTTCTAAAACAAGGAAAGGGAGAGCTCTGTCCTGTCAGACTGAGAGATATACAGTAATCTCATCAGAATGTGTGACTCCACCACGACTTCTTAACACCACAATGCGTGGTGGAGTCACGAACTTTGTTACATTTACGTGTCAGCACCACGCAAACAACCCCAATGTAAAGTGAATGAGGCTCCTTTGTCGTGGTGCACACACGCATTTCTACAACGTCCCGCAGTGAGCTTTTATTCTATAAAACGTTTTTTTAAATCTACTTTATAGCTTGTAGTAACTCACGGGAGGCTTCTTTTCTTTTCTTTGTATTCATAATAATTTAAATTTTTCGTCAGAATGTAAAAATTACATTAGTTACGAATTTGTGTTCTCAAAAAACTGTGCATTGTGTGTAATGCAACTGTGATTTTTATTAAATTAGTTAGTTTTTAAGGAAGGCCAGAGCTTCAGCTGTGTCAAATAGATTGTTCCCTTCAGTTAACGTTATTTAAAAGATAATGATCATGTTCCCTTTATTGTATTACGAGCGTCCATTCCCATTGGATAACGGAGAATTTTACACCCGGAAGTACGTTTTCCCCTTACTGACGATTGATTTTACAGTGATATCTGAACTACTCATCGACTAAAAAACACCTTATCCTTGTTAATTACACAACATTGATTGGTTTGAATTGTGTGCAATGCTTTTGTATTTTCCCCCTTCAATTCGGAGAAACAAAGATTTTTTCGGAGTTTTTGGATGGCAGAAGACACTACACTACCCAGAATCCTCAGCTATCGTTTGGGACTACACCATGTGCTTAGCTTGACAAACCCCGTGATCAGTCCTCAAGCTCTTTGATTGGTTGACCTCCAACTGCATTCCATATAAAAAGGTTTCGGAAAAGAGAAAATCATACTTTATTCAGCAGTGCTTGCTTTACTCTTTGAAAGTCATCACATGAATGCATTGTAATAAATGGTTTGGCTGCATTAAATATTACACATCTGTCGTAGTTCTTTATTTATCTACAGATATCGGGCTCAGAATAGACCGGAAACTATTCTTTTACCGTTCTGTTTTAATTTCACAATAAAGTTAGTAGTCATATTTTGTTTTGATATTATTGTTTTTTATTAACTACTAGACCGCTGGGTCATGTTAAGACCATCTTTTCTGTGTTGCTGTGGGGTTTTTCCATCGCTTTTGTGTTACAAATATCAAAACAATAACAAAATAATATTCGTCGTAAACTAAACCAGAAACAGCAGTATATTTTATTTTGTTAACACTGTAAACTTTACAGTTTTTTAACCCAAACCACCTACTGGTTAAAGCACGTTATTGCACGTTTAGAGTAATTGCAATGCAGGAAGATTGTGTTGCTTTTTAACGACTGTTTAAAATGCCTTTTTCTTAATGTCTTTCTTTTTTGTAAAGCACTTTTGAATGTGTTATATGTTATGAAAACATTTAAATATTAAGAGTACATACAAAATTGTGGGAAAGTAGAAGGTCAATGATATAAATATAGAATAGAAAATATCAAGAAGATACTCAATGTGCTAACTAATAAGGCTTTATTTAAACATTAAAGAATACTTTAGGTTAAGGTCTTCTTTTAAATAGGACAAAAGCTTTGGGGGTATCTATCTACAGATAAATATTAAGCCTGACAAAGTCTAAATTGCATGGTTTGTTTTGGAACTTGACAATCAACTTTCCTGCAATGTTAACTATGTTGAAGTACTTATTTTAACTGATATTATACACATTAATTATAATCTTATGTATGTAGATAGTATAAGAAATGTGCAGAATACGACAGTGTAATGGTGGAAGTATACACACATATTGATAGATGTCTTGTAATGCACTGTTGAGGAACCTGTGACCCAAGTTTTTCATTCATTGCATAACTACACTATTGTGTATATGATATGTCAATAAACCTTAGAAAATCTTGAAAGGGATGTGCAAAATAGCCATAATATATAGTCTTTAATTAACTATTATAGAATAACGAGTAATGAATATGCTTTAAACGGATCTGCAGATAAATATTTAGTCTTCTCAAGCACCAACTATCAAATATCTCGCCTGATTGTTGGCACTTGACGATCACCTTCACTGAATTTTACTCAGGTGTAACTAAAGTCTGATTTAAGGGTTGTTTATATTTCACATTATTAATCCAAATCTGTAAAGTAACTAAAATAAATGTCGTGGAGTAAAGATACCAGGTTAACCTTAAAGAAAGCCCTCAGGATTATAAAAGACCCCCATCACCCCAGCCACAAACTGTTCTGTCTGCTGCCGTCTGGCAGGCGGTACCGCAGCATCCGGACTAAAACCACCAGACACAGAGACAGCTTCATCCCACAGGCCATACGATTATTAAACACCTGAACTTAGAAACAACATCCATAACATTCATCTGGCTACTTAGAAATTATTTATCTAATATATCATATTCCAATCACTTGTCGACTCTTATTGCACTATTTCACTATTTTTTCTGTGTAGGCCTATCTGTTTTATTGCGTAGCACTGTTGGAGGAGCCTGTGACCTAAGGGGGGGGGGTAGGACACGTTCGATTCCTGTTTTGAATAGTGTGCCGTCGATGAGTTTCATTCCATTTCAAAGTCCTTTTTGACGCTCTGTGTAAACTTCACACACTGCCACTCCAACATCCAATCACAGAGGTTGAGGACTGATCAGGGGTTTGTCAATCTAAGCACATGGTGTAGTCCCAAACGATAGCTGATGATTCTGGGTAGTGTAGTGTCTTCGGCCATCCTAAAACTCCGAAAAAACATTTGTTTCTCCGAATCGAAGGGGGAAAATACAAAAGCATTGCACACAATTCAAACCAATCAATGTTGTGTAATTAACAAGGATAATCTGGTGTTTTTTAGTCGATGAGTAGTGCAGATATCACTGTAAAATCAATCGACAGTAAGAGGAATACTTACTTCCCAACCCAGTCTCACGGCATTTCGTGTTCACCAACACGATTTTTAATCTATTGATTCGTGTTCACCAACACGATTTGCCCCTTTTTTTCGTGTTGCACAGCACGATTTTAAAAGCAATGTATTTCTACTGGTAACGTGTTTCGTGCCTGCAGGCTGCAGCACGTCTTTTTCTCCGGTTGGGTCGTGGAAGACCGGAAGCTGTGTGGTTCATAAAAACATGTTCTTACTCAATATCAAGCCACAGTTATTGGTTTTATTTTAAATCGTATAATTTCGGACTTTTGTTGCCGTCTGTGAGGAAAATAAATGGGGCTCAGAGCCTCAGGATACTGAAATCTGTATTTTTTAAATCTTTTTTTCCTTCTAATTTGTTATTCTTTTCAAAATAACACACTGTTATTTACTCACCAATAACACACAATTATCCTTGCTTTTATTTATTGGTTTAATTCCATAATCTCGGGCTTTTTTGGCGTCCGTCAGGAACTGAATTTCAAAATAAATATAACCGGAAACAGACGTAGGCATTTCGAGCGATTACCCAAGATCCTCAGCTATGGTTTTAAGCTCGCTGATTGGATGTGTTAGCCGCAATGCATGCTGGGATTTGGTGTTTATATTATATGAAATCCGGAAAACATTTTAAAAGAATAAAATAATACTTAATTCCGAGTGCTCTTGCTTTTCTCTTTGAAAGTCATCACATAACGGCATTGTAATACACGGTTCGGCTGCATTACATATTACAGATCTGCCGTAGTTCTTTATTTAGAGAGCCCTGATGAGAAGACCTTTGGAAAAACTGGAAGAAATGCCGCCGAAAATGAATACTTGACGTGGATCATAAATATATCAACAATTAAACAACATCTTCAATTTCTCTTCACACAATACGTCTCCTTGCAGTATCAACACTAATTCGGCTGACTTTTACATTTGATCTAATTCATAGATAGGTTATATTTACACCATAACGGTGCACAGCTGATAGAAAAGGACTGTAGTTTTTAAAGATATTACTGATTTTCTTTAAATGTAAGAATGTAAATACTGAGTCTGAAATAGTATAGCAATATGCTGTAAAATGATGTGAAAGCATGCATAAAACTATACATCTTCAGATGTTGTACATACACACTAATAATACAAAGTTATTATGGCTGTGTGTACCTTGTGTGCACCTCCTAGTGGTTAAAGCACGTTATTGAATTATTGTTTTTATGTGTTATATTTGATTAAAAAAATATTAAGAGTACATACTTTCATAGGGGGAAAGCATACATATAGAAATATAGAATATAAAAAATCAAGAAGATACTATAAGTGATCTCTACAATAAAACAGTTTAGTGCAGGATGTACAAAGATATTAATAGGAGGAGGTGCAAAACAGAAAAACGGATTAACCTTTGAAAATCTTGAAAGGGATGTGCAAAATAGCCATAATATACAGTCTTTAATTAACTATTAGTAGAGAATAACGAGTAATGAATATACTTTATTACTTGTTTCCATTCATGTCAATTGCAGATACATGTTTAGTCTTCTCAAGCACCAACTATCAAATATCTCTCCTGATTGTTGGCACTTGACAATCACCTTACCTGAATTTTACTCAGGTGTAACTAAAGTCTGATTTAAGGGTTGTTTATATTTCACATCATTAATCAGAATCTGCAAAGTAACTCAAATAAATGCAGTGGAGTACAAATACCAGGTTAACCTCTGTATTGTAGTGGAGTAGAATTACAAAGTAACAATGAGCTGTCATGTGGGTATATATTAATGCTATATATTAATGCTGTGCACTATGGACACAAGCGATTTTCACCCATTTATTAATTATACGTTTTACATTTGATAACACCAATGTGTTTAATACTGGCAACTTCTAATTGTGGGAAAAATGAAAACGTTCAGTAGAGACGTCCCATAGAACATTTTGCGAAACACAATAGCCAGCATGTGTAGTTCTGGGGGGGTGTTCGATTCCAGTTTTGGATAGTCTGGCGTGGTTTCGTTCCATTTCACACAGCTGTTTGACGCTCTGCGTAACCTTACGGGTATTGTAGTCCTAAACGATAGCTGGGGATTATGGGTAGTGTAGTGTCTTCGGCCATCCTAAACTCAGAAATGTTGACAATCGCAATAATGCTCAAAATGTCCCTTATAGGCCTACGTCTGTTTCCGGTTATTTTTATTTTGAAATTCAGTTCCTGACGGACACCAAAAAAAGCCTGAGATTATGGAATTAAACCAATAAATAAAAGCAAGGACAATTGTGTGTTATTGGTGAGTAAATAACAGTGTGTTATTTTGAAAAGAATAACAAATTAGAAGGAAAAAATATTTAAAAATACAGATTTCAGTATCCTGAGGCTCTGAGCCCCATTTATTTTCCTCACAGACGGCAACAAAAGTCCGAAGTTATACGATTTAAAATAAAAGCAATAATTGTGGCTTGATATTGAGTAAGAACATGTTTTTATGAACCACACAGCTTCCGGTCTCCCACGACCCGACCAGAGAAAAAGACGTGCTGCAGGCAGGAGAAATACATTGCTTTTAAAATCGTGCTGTGCAACACGAAAAAAAGGGGCAAATCGTGTTGGTGAACACGAATCAATAGATTAAAAGTCGTGTTGGTGAACACGAAATGCCGTGAGACTGGGTTGTCCTTCCGGGTGTAAAATTCTCCGTTATCCAATGGGAATGGACGCTCGTAATACAATAAAGGGGACATGATCATTATCTTTTAAATAACGTTAACTAAAGGGAACAATCTATTTGACACAGCTGAAGCTCTGGCCTTCCTTAAAAACTAACTAATTTAATAAAAATCACAGATGCATTACACACAATGCACTGTTTTTTGAGAACAAAAAATCGTAACTAATGTAATTTTTACATTCTGACGAAAAATAAAAATGATTATGAATACAAATAAAATAAAAGAAGCCTTCCGTTAGTTACCACAAGCTATAAAGTATATTTTTAAAACGTTTTATAGAATAAAAGCTCACTGCGGGACGTTGTAGAAATGCGTGTGTGCACCACGACAAAAGAGCCTCATTCACTTTACATTGGGGTTGTTTGCGTGGTGCAGACACGTAAATGTAACAAAGTTCGTGACTCCACCACGCAATGCGGTGTTAAGGAGTCGTGGTGGAGTCACGCATTCTGGTGAGATCAGGTTGTGTTTTCTATACAGCGGACTACAACATGGATGTATAATAAGAACGAGGAACCACTGTAAACTCATCTAGAGACTCTGCACCGCGCTCTGATGCTGTTGCTGTATGCTTTATGAACGTGGACAACAGAGAAACATATTCTTCATGACCAAAGTTGGAATTGAAATAAAAAAGGAAAGTAAAACTTATGCTTGTCACCCTCTCCCTCCGGTCCACATTAATACAAATGATCCCAATACGTATGATTGTATGAAAAGATCTTAAAATCAATACAAATGTATTTATTATAAACGTTAGTCCTTAACATCTATCACTGTGTATATCACCATTCAAACATCTTTTAAAAGTTGAACAAACCCCACGGAGCTCAGTAAACAATGTTGACTTTATTTGATCATTTCAGTAAAAACTAACGTTCATATTTCTCTTTTTGATTATAAAACTGAGGAACGTTCAAAACAAAGCACTTTGGCAACTTACCAGCACCGTAACTTTCATGATATAATTTCTCGGTCATAATCGGTTGTTTCCGTGAACGGCCGACTGTTGTGTGACGGCAAATGCTGCGGCTACAAGGCATTGTGGGGCAGCATTTTCTCCTCTCCTTTCGTTGAGGGAGGTCCAGTGGTTCCTAAGCTAAAGGAGGTTATAAAGGAAGTTTGAAACCTTTTTTCCTATCATCTAGGGAATTCGAACGACACTTATCATGGCTGCCACTGAGGGACTTCCGGGTCATTTCACTCCGTTAGGAAGGTTCCTAAGCTAAATGGACTATTCGACTGCAGCCCCAATATCTGCTACGATTTAAGGCGGTTGGACTCCAGGCCAGGAAGCATAACCGTATTGTTGATTTTTCTACAGTAGTTTCAACATTGTTAAGCTACAAGCAGATGTTAAAGTATGCTAACTAACCATTAGGCTAATTAATTCAAAGTTAAATGTCATAGGTGTTGGGGAATATTTTCCAAGGCCCATAACTTTGACCCAGTTTATCAGTTCAAACTGTCCTGACTGAGCACACGCACCTCGTAACCTTGGCTGCTGTGCTCTCAGTGTTCTGTCTCTCTGTTCCTGCCTGTTGGCGTCAGCTGATAGAGGTGTTATGATTTTATCTTGTTTTGCAGCATGTTGATGATGCTCTCGGAACTAGCTAAATACATGGGTCCGGGGTAGAGTTCTTGAGAATTGACGTGGAAACTCTACCGTGCAGTCAGATCGTGGCTGCTGTGACTTGTGATGTGAATTCTCCGGCCGAAGCTCCAAATAAACCATCATTGTTTGACATCAAAGCTCCTGCTCTTCCCGTGTCTCTTTCCTGAGTCGGTGACTCCCACTGCATTGCTGCTACACAGAAGTTTCCCTTACAATAGGTTTATGCTAACGTTAGAATGTTGTGTGTGGTAAAATCTTGATTAGCCAACGACAATTTTTATCTGTGAACATTATAATTGAGCCGAATTGTGTACATCTGTTAAAAGTTGTTGCTGTTAAGCTGTTACTTGACTCAATTATTGAAGTATATCTTACCGCAATTTACAAGTGGGAAATTACGACAAACCCAAATTAACTGTCTATATTCAACCCAGTCTCACGGCATTTCGTGTTATAGTCACGAGTCGTGACTATAACACGAAATGCCGTGAGACTGGGTGTGTTTCTTTGTTTTCAACCATAGAAGCCCCATCTGTTGGTAACAACGTCCTTCTTAATTGACAATAGGATGAACCCAATGCCACCTATATCTGTTTTATCAAAGATATAAGGGGGATGCACCATTTGTCTTGACAGGCTTGATTTATGGCTTTTATTGTTTGCTGTGGGTCAGACAATCTCAGGGATAAAGAGATTTGCTTCAGCGGGGTTCAGGCCCACTGGGTGTTACTTGATTTGATACATCTTGCATTAACACAAATCTGGAAATGTGCCCTGTTGTTAGCCCAAATTGATTTTTTGGTACGGCTGTCACTTAAAGGCCTGTTAGCAATATGGCTCCGGGGATCTCAATGCCAGTCCAATCTGAAAAAATAAAATGCTTTTTGTTCAAGGACAAATCACAATCAGTTCTCTTCATCACTCCCACAAATTGAAAGAAGACATTAAGGCCAGAGGTGTGAGTAGTTTGATGAAATATTAAAAACAATAACAGATGATCACACATTTTCACTGATGCTCTGGGTTGCTGATGTTGCAGTATTACCAGCATACAAAGCAGGTCAAATAACAGACTTCACAATGAAAACTAGTACCACAAACCCAAAATTACACAACACTTTAAAACCTTAAACCAATCACTAAACTGTGATCCTCTTTTCTATCACATCCTATTATTCACAACTACAACGTGAATGAGTTTTCTCTTTGAGAAGCGTGAGTGACACATAATATCATCAGCAAAGTTAACTCAATGTAACTATGGTCCTATCAATAGCCAGGTAAAACAAAGAAGTTTATCTTGCCTCTAAAGCCTTTAACCTTAAATTGAACAAAGAGAACATTAATGCTGATCAAACTGCATCTTGACCACCTACAAAGCAGAGCAGACCTTTGAGATACACTTAACTCTCTTCATGCTTTTTCGCAGTAATTAGGTTTTTAGTTAGCACTTTTAGCTGTATTGCACACACAGTCACTCACAATAGGCTGTCAATATATGAAATGCAGTGGGAAGGACTAAAGCTTAATTTCCTCTCTTTTTTTCCATGTCTATTGGTTAACCTTTTGTTCTTAGTGTTCAGTGAGACTTGGTAGGTCACATTGACAAAGTGTAAAACCCAGACAATGTCTAGGACGGACTGGAAGGGACATCAGACTTTTAAAGGGCACGAGGAAGGAGAAATGGAGCCCCTGAAAGATCCTGTTGGGGATTTAGTTTTCCAAACTACTTTCTAATAACTAATAATCCTTCTGTTTTCCCTCACATTCAGTTTTGGCATTCCCTTTAAATATTTCTTGCATTTTCGTTGATCCATATGAACAGCATAGTCTAATTCAGTTCAATACACTGCCAGACAGTTTAGATGTTTTGTCTAACGTATGTCATCATAATGGCTTTTGATGATCTGTGTTAACATTCAGGTAAATGTGTTACCAATTTGTGTTATTTGTTGTGCATGGCCGGAAGCCAATAGCGTAACAGGTTAAAGGTCATGATGGGTATAAATAAAGCCACGCCTCCAATGGGAGAGTCCGTTGAATTAAATGCCACTGTCTCTGATGTTTCGTTATTCCTCCGCTTATTTGGATGCAAAACAGCAATGAAGTTATGCTTACTCTGCTAACAATCTGTTTCCTGTTTTATTTTTGTTTGATGTCTGCTTTTCACTTCCTGCTTTTGTGTTTTCTCACATTCTTCTTCTACGTTCTAATTGTCTGACTTGGCCTAATTCATTTTACATGTCTAGTCTCATTAGACCTGCAGGTACATGCACATCTGCACTTCGAGGCGGCAGTGGCTCAGTCTGTAGGGACTTGGTCTTGGAACCGAAGGGTCGTCGGTTCACGTCCCGATCGTACCAAAAAAAAGATGGAGTGAGCTGGTAGCTGGAGAGGTGCCAGTTCACCTCCAAGGCCACTGCCGAGGTGCCCTTGTGCTCTCTGCTCTGCCACCTCTCCTATCTGCATGTGGTTGTGTGTACATGTATATCCTCTCCTGTGTGTGTAATGTGTGTAAACACAACAGAGTGGGGAAATAAATGTCCCTGTAAGGGATTAATAAAGTGTATCTTCTTATCTTCTTCTTCCCCTCATCGGATTTGTATTTAAGCCCTAGTTTTCTTTTTGGTTATAGTTAGATCCTTGTGTTTGTATCTGTGTGTTGTGAAATTGAAGTTCTGTTTTGAATGGCCTGCACCAAACAAAAATGTACTTGTTTTTGCTGTTAAAGTTCCTGCCGCCTCCTACTGTACATTAGGGTGCACCTCCTTCAACCTTTGAATCCAGCAGTTAGGCAAACACATCTAATAAAGGGGGAAGGCAGGAAACTCGAGGGCAAAAATCAGAAAGGCAGGGTCCAATCGGGCAGAACAGGTAACTGGTAGTGATGTTACGTATTGCGCCGAGGCTTCGGAGCTTGTGTCGAGTAATCCCGGATTTTTAGGCCAGTGACGTCACCGATGACAAACGAAGCCTCGCTGCACCTCAATACCACGTGACTGCTTCAGAAAGTGCTTTAGAAGGGTTGAACCACAAAGCTCATATTACCCATGGATGTATAATAAGAACGATATTACCCCTCCTGTACCCGGGCCCGGTGACAGGTCGGAACATGTCATAAGTATAAATAAATAAAAACATGAATAAATACAGGAATAAATAGAATACAGTGTTTTCAAGTGGATTCTGTGTGTGGGCTGTGGCTCAGCTGGAAAGCAGTTGACTCCCAACCGCAGGGTCCCTGGATCAACGACTGGTCAATAAGTCTTTTTGTTTTGTTTATAAAAGCTACAGCTAAATGAGATAATGTAGTTAATAATGTAGTCTTTGATATGGTTTAGCCTTTCTGAGAATACAACATGGTTAAAGGTGGGGTATGTAATTTTGGAGAAACCAGCTCGAGTGCGCTAGAATTTGGAAGTACACAACCGGAAAACATCTGCCTCTTCCTTCAGACTTCCTTACAGAGCTCCTCCTCCAACACACAGAAACGCGCACATGACCAATGAGGGCACGAGATAAGTTTGTGCACAGATGGAAGGCTGACAGGCAGGTAGGCCATCCAGTTATTTTAGCCGGGCCGGCTCAGATGATTGGTCGTGCTGTTTACAGTGCTACGGCTTCCACAGATGACATTTTTTTATGTCAATAATTGATTAATTAATTTTAATAAAAATTCAAGTTAGTAGCTAATAAAGGCATAAAAAGACAGAAATGCATACTTTTTTCTATAATAAATACTACTAATATAATATAATAGAAATGTTTCTTCTGCGCGTAAGGTGCCCAAACGCTGGGTTACGTATTGTAACCCTTGTAATATTAACACAGCCGCCCTCTACTGGACTCTATGGGTACTACCTTATCGCAGGATAAGCGAGCATTCTCCCACTGAGACTTCTATAGACGTAGCCGGCCTTGGGGCGGGCTCCGCCTGTGTAAATAACAAGGGTTACAATACATAACCCAGCGTTATATCTCTCACAGGCTCCGCCCTCTACTGGACTCTATGGGTACAGTGGGTGGAGCCCTGATGTATACGCGCACTGTCGTCCAACAATAGCATTCCACCCTACTGCCCCTGACCGGCTTTTCTGGTCAGCAGCTGCTGCCCCACATTCTCCTTTAACCCGGTTGTGACCGAGGAGAAATCTGGGCTGCGGCTGACAGAGCACACCCTGCTGCGCTTACCTCGCAGAAAGTGTGCTCAAAAAACAGTGCCGGGGGCCTCCGTCCATAGGCAGATGGGGAGAACCCCCAGCCCTGTATGGGCTCACTGTGCAGCTGCTTCCCTAAGTCCCTAAGGATCACATGCCCCACACTCAAACACTGACCCCGTGCAGAGTGTGTGTGGGCTAAAGTGTAAGGGCCCAGAACGCACCTCGACCATCCCGGGACCCCTCAGAGGGCCCGGGAAAGACGAAGGCGCATGACGTCCGGGGAGGGGGTCAGATGCCAACTGACCCACAGCCCCACCCCTTCTCACCAGTCCTGTGTTGCCCCAGCAAGCACAGACGAGGAGAAAGAGCCAGACATGTCCAAGAGATAAAACCTTATGAAGGGGCCTGGTGTCGACCAAGACGCCGCTGTGCATATATCCTCCACACTCACACCGTTGAATAAGGCTGTTGACACAGCCACAGCCCGTGTGGAGTGCGCACAAATCCCCGTGGGGCAGGCTCTCCCCGCCTGTCCGTAGGCATGTGCAATGCACTCGCAGAGCCAGCCTGCCAGGCGTTTCTTGGACAGAGCTTTCCCGATCACACCGCCCCCGAAGCACACGAACAGCTGTTCGATGCGTCTAAGGGCAGCCGTGCGCTCCACATAACATGCTAGCGCACGCACCGGCAGAGGAGGTGCAGTTTAGTTTCCCTGGCCCCACCATGGGGGGGAAGACTAAAACCCCTTAACTGAATGGCCCTCGACCTGAACGCACTCCTTAGGTTTTTGGGCACAAAGGAGAGGTTCGGTCTGAGTGTCGTCCACCTCCTCCAGGATCGGGGTCATCTGGCCCCACGGAAGGGAGAACCGGAACGGTGCTTCCTCATCTCCTGGCTCGCCCATCTCGACGACGTTGAGATCCTGATCCTCTGACTCCTCGTGCGGGGCACCCCTCGCCAGGAAATGTTGCCCACGATGCTCACGCGTGAGCCGCGTAATCAGATGGCAGGCTGAGCATGCCGGCACCGGGCCCATACCGCTCACGGCGTGGTCAGGCCCCATACACAAGAAGCAGAAGGGGTGCGGATCAGCCCCCGCGATCAGGTTCGGGCATTTTGGGCAGGTCCTGTGGTCAAGAGTTGACTCCATTGCTCTCTTTTTCTCTTTCGTCTCAAAGCTCCGTGGAATCACTTCCGCTGCTGAAGAGATGTGTAGGATGATAGTCAGGAGGCGAGGCCTCCTTTTATACGGTGAGATGCGCGTGCATTCAGGAGGAAGCCCGGGGTCCCCTTCTGGAGCCAGGCCCAGAAGGAGGACTCGTCAGCGAGCGTCTGGTGGCCACGCTTGCCACGGATCCCGGCCGGGCACAGCCCGAAAAGGCAACGTGGGCAACACCTCCGCTTCTCCGTCCCGCGGGCCCACCACTTACGGGAAACAGCGATGGGGTCGGGTGCGCTGCCAGAAGGGTGGCAGTGACCCGACCACGGATAAGTGGGAGAAGATGGATGGATGGACAGTATCTGAACATATATGAGGAGCTGTGATCTCTGTGTGCTAACAGCTAATGGCTGATGTTTTCCGGTTGAACGTCAGTGACGCAGGCTGAGATCCTCACCGCTGATTGGCTTCCGCGAGAACGCGTCACGTGAATTTGACGCTCGAGTTGAAAAAATTGAACTCTCGCGTTTGACGCGGCACAGTTCAATCGCCTCAATCGCGTGATTCGCGCCACGTCCACCGCTTCATGCTCGCCGTCGGAGCGAATTCGCGTCTGTCCGCGTCTCTGCATTGACTTTACATGTAATCGCGCCGCCCCCAAACATCGCATCGCGTCCGGTGTGAACGCAGCATTAAAGAAAGTACCCATTTTCATTGATAACATTTTAAGAGATACAATATGTTCAACTTGTGTTGCACCGAGCTTAAAAACAGCTACCTCAGCAACATCAAAAATGTCCTTTAACATTTTTAAATTGTCACAAAAACACATTGTATTTTCTGTGTTCACATATGCAGGAGACATTGGAATGAACTGGCCGCTGTGAATTTTATCAGTCATTTAAATGGCCTTTATGAGTTTAAAACTGAAATGTTTTCACAACCGAAGGAAGTATAGTAGTTTCCCCTTTCTGGGGAATTATAACAGTAATGATAAGATTCAAAATGGTTGAATTTAGCATTGGAGCTAAAGAGAGACCTGGGCGACTGTGGCTGTGAGGGAGTGCGGTCATCTTTCAACCAGAAGGTTGTGGGTTCGATCCCAGCCCATGCAGTCAACATGTCGATGTATCCTTGGGCAAGATACTTAACCCTGAGTTGCTCCCGATGGCATGGCCAACGGTGTGTGAATGTGTATGTATGTTAGTGCATGTCCTAACATACACTGCTCAGTATGAATGGGTGAACGACATGTAGTATGTAAAGCGCTTTGAGGGGTCTTAAAGACTGGATAAAGCGCTATATAAGTACAGTCCATTTACCTGCTCTTCTTGTTAGCCTCTGAGTTGATGGGTTATCTCACAGGATGTTTGTTTATTCTTTCAGTTCAATGTTGTGGTTGTTATTCTTCTTTCAGCTCTCTTACTCTACATCTAGCATCTGGCAGTATTATTGCAATGTCTCTTGATAATATATTATGTAGATAAGCTGATCATTAACAGCTAACTAAAATACAACACACATCTCTGTCCTCTGTATGCCTTCACCTCTTTAAATTGTTTAAAGTAGAGCACAAAGGTATTTCCCGACTCCCACTTTATTCTCCTCTCCCCCTTTATTTTCTTCTTTGCTCTACTTACCTTTCATCTACTCTGCTGATCTCTAATCACTTTACTCTCTGCTTCAGATTTGATATCTCCTGACTTTCCAGCCTCCTATTGTCCCATCCACTCACTCATATATTCTCTTTTCCAGATCCCTTTACTAGTCCCACCTGGTACCACCGTTCCTTTTTTCCTCAACTTCCTGTTGTCGTCCCTTGCCATTCTTTCCTTCCCTCTCATCTCCCCCACCCCTTCCTTTCTCCTCCTCCCCTCCTGCCAGTTACCCCTCCTCTCACCCACTCTTCACCCTCTGATGATTGCCAAGCACATTTCATTTGACATGAAGACAAAGGGCTGAGTACACATGTGGTTTCTCTGCAAGTCCTGTGTAATATGAAATATTAATGCAGGCATAATTTGGCTCCCTGGATGAAGTGGGGGTGGTGGCGGCTTTTTAATCACCAGTGACTGCCGTTTCCTTCCCCAAAGGGTGGTAAGGCTGTCAGGATGGATTGAGAAACAGCAAAGATAACAACAACAGAATGCTTACTGTTGGCGGCTACCGTGGCCTATTTCTGTCTCGGTGTTTAATGGTTAGATTGGCTCATTGCCCAAGTTACTGAGGCAGCTCTCCCTGTCAGGCTCTTCAAAGTTAAAGGTGCTCTGTGCAGCATTTTTCGAACATGTCAACAGCCATCGTCAAATTAGTTATGATCGACTGGTACAATTACCATAAACAATAGCTTCTCTGTCGTTTGCTCAGCTGTGCTTTATCTTGTTATATTTTAAAAACCATGCAGCAGTATATAAAGTATAGCACAACCTGACCAGCTATAATATTAGAACGATGCTTTCAATGTAAGCATCTTTACATTACAAAAATATATATATATATATATCAACATGCAAATTGTTCCCACGAAAGAAAATGCTAGTTGCTAACTAGAGAGTCCTCTGTGCATAATACGGTAAGAGAAGTTTAAATTCAACTGCAAATCTAGCCTCTTTTAAACCATCTTTTTACAAACCCTACCTGGACACTAGATTTAACAAGTAGCAAAAACTAGCAAGTTAAACAAGGACCATCTGAGGAATTTTAATGTGCCTAATCCAACCCGGCTAATCTGTAATATCTGAGTGAGCATACAGGAGTTCCTGTCTGTTTGCCTACAAACATAATGTACCATTACCAATGTGTTCATCCTTCCAGTATAGCAAAAAAGTTAAGCATCAAAGCTAAGCAGAAACACACACACACACACACACACACACACACACACACACACACACACACACACACACACACACACACACACACACACACACACACACACACACACACACACACACACACACCCTTCTTTTCCATGGGAACCACTTTTCAGTACGCTATCTTTCCCTCTCTTTAACTACACACAAGCGCGATCACACACTCACGCTGGGTGACATTTTACGTGCTAACACAGACAAGGTCACAATTTGTCTTTCACATGTTTAATTCTCATATGCAATTTAGTTTTCCTTCACTTTTTCTTTCACACAGACACATCTCTTTAACACACACACACATGCACACCCACATGGGCTGCAGTTGCATCACTGGTGAATTACCATGCCGTTCCGCGTTATTAAACATGACACTCGGCCCAGATAATGGAGCCTTTCTTCATCTCAATTTGGAAGGCTAATCTTATTGCTTTGATTAGCAGCAGCTTCATTTGCATATCAAGGCTTCCCTCCTTTAATTCCTGCATCGCAAATCCCCTCTTTATAGCTCTAGATAAAAGGAATCTATCTATATGTATCTTTCTTTAGAATCTTTTCTTCCTCCCCCCCTCCCTCTTTTGTTTTTCATTAACTCCTTGTTCATTTGTTCATATTCTATTTTTTCCATTTCTGTACTCATCATCAGCTCAGCCTCAGCCTCATTTCTCTCCTTGTTCACATGTATGGAAAGATGCCTATAAAACAAGACAACAGGCAGGAGTAAAGCATGACTTCACCGAGATGTGGCTGGGTATATTAGCAAGTTATCCTGGTTACTCATTGGCCAGTAGGATACACACCTGAGGAACTAAGAGATCAGAAAAAAGTAAATGTTTCATTGAAAGTTTCAAATACAGCCTACTATTAAAGTATAACTACAATTTTACAACATGGGCAATTAACTCTTAACAACTGCACTTTGCTATCTATTCTCTACCCTGAATGGATTTGGTTTTACCTTGAGATAAAAAATCTGGTGTTTTTCCATTTCAAGACATTGTGCAAACAATCTAATTATGGTGGCAAAAGTACCTCAACAACTGCACCATTACATTTGACGTATGGAGAATGCTCTGTAAACCATTGAGATGACTCTCACCAACTACTTTGTACTTCTACTCCACTACAATTCAGAGTTAAATTGTGTACTTTTACTCCACTGCATTTATTTACTACCTTTAGTTACTCTAAAGATTTGGATTAATGATGTGAAATATAATCAATTCTTAAATAAGACTTTAGTTACACTTACATTCACAATCTACCCTGCAGTATTTGGTCATTAAAACTAGTTTCACCTTTACCAGCTTGGATAACACTTTAATGATCAATAATTAAAATCAATAAAAATAACCAATCTGCATAATGAGGACTTTTACTTTTGGTATTTGTGTATTCCAATACTTTTGCACTTTTACTTGAGTAACATTTGCAATGCAGGACTTTTACTTGTAACAGAGTATTTCTGCACTCTGGTACTTCTACTTTTACTCAAGTACAAGCAAAAGAGTGGCGGGATAGCATGTTAAATTTGACGAGGTACAGCATTTGTAAACTTCAGCCCCCTGACCCCTGGTGTGAGTTTGTTTGATAAAGAGACAGTAAAAAGAGAGTTTGACAGCGTGAGTCTTTTATGGGATATTGGCCAATATGGTGTTTTATGTATCGATAAAGAGCTTCAAGGCCATGTTGACTGTTGGTGGTTTCGAAACACTGCAAACAGAATTACAGGATAATATTTCTTGGACACACTAGAGGCAGAAAATTGTCCATTAAGATGAAGTGACTACATGACTGAAGCACCTTGGCCTTTCAGTTCTGACAAAGTGTAAAGAGGTAAAAGCTTTATGATGCTGCACTTAACTTCGATTTCACTCGCTGCAGTCATTTTCCCAAACCACCACTCGCTGTTTCTCTTAAAAGAGAGCATTTGTGAATTGCTGTTTTTTGTCTAAAGTTTGCTGTTTTATTCAATTTACTGCAAACATTCCCCCTTGAAAACCTTTAATGATCTGTTCAGAGTATAACTGATGCATATCTTTTGTGGTACTGAATTAAGTCAGTAATATTGAAACATATCTTAGAAATCTAGTATTAGAAGTATTTCTAAAACAAACGTTTTTATTTGGTTTTCTGATTGCACACAGAATTCTCCAAATGTGTATTAAAAGAACATACATGCAAATTATAACTACTATATAAAGCAAATTATATTCTGTAGTACATCTATATAGATATTCAATTATAATAGTTATTATACTCTTTCAATGAAATCTAATTCATTCACACACACCTCACATCTAATAGACCAAAAAAGATCGGAAAAAAGGAACATCAGGTTCTTGTCCACTAAGTAATCATA
Source organism: Pseudochaenichthys georgianus (assembly GCF_902827115.2). Taxonomy (NCBI): domain Eukaryota; kingdom Metazoa; phylum Chordata; class Actinopteri; order Perciformes; family Channichthyidae; genus Pseudochaenichthys; species Pseudochaenichthys georgianus. The sequence goes on along the minus strand of NC_047519.1, from coordinate 15,906,117 downwards.
TATATCTCATATTAAACCCTAGTACAGAGCTCCCTGAATGCTTAGCAGGCAGCTTCAGTATATTTTGCACAAAAATGCACAATCGTTTGGTTCTGAAGTTTATTCCAGACAGTTTCTTTATGCCTTAAATACTTACTATAGAAAACATATCCACTGCAAACAGTCCTCAACTCATGCCCTAATATTACCGTTTGGGTAACAGTGGATTATAACTACTATGCACGGCTGTTTTGGAAATGTATTCTTCAAAATGAAGTATATATATATATAAGGATGTGTCTTTGGTAGGAAGACATGGGAATAGTGCTGAATGTGTCAGACAAAATGGGGAAGTCAGACAGTGTAACATTTGGATTTGGTCTTTTCATGGCATTTGTTGACCATTTTAAATGTAAATTATCACACAGTTGTATTTAGGAATACATACAATGTTTACACAACACAGACAAACAATTAAGGTAGAGAAACTTGATTGTGTCACCAGGTCACTCTACCAGACAGGAAAAATTGCCATAATAATGCATAACCTGGTTGAAGTTGACTTTATATGTGCCAATTTCAAAATGCAAATAATCAAGTAAAAAGGACAAAACTATTTTGTATACCAACTTAACAATTATCTGTCACTCCTTATACAATGTTTTAAGTTATAAAACACGGGAATTACTCTTATCACGTCTCATCATATTCTAGAGTTTTCTTTAATGCAAGCTTGTAAAGAAAGACCTTGAACAAGTAAATGGTGATCTCTTTGCAGACCATTCACAATCCAAGACAATAAACTACTTCAAATAAAGGGATTATACTTTCAAACAATAATTTTTATTTGATTTTTGATGAGTCTAGGGCAGTAAAAGGGTAGGGCGCGACTGCAGGGCCGTTGGTGGAGAGTTCGTTGACCTGCTGAGCCGTCAGCATTCTGCTCAGTGCTGGGGAACTCCATAAACGGCCGTTTGCACAGGTTATTGCCCTCCATTGTAGTCATCACATTCAGCTGTAATTACACTCTGGTGTCATCACATGAAGATGAGGGAGGTGGCGAGAGGCGTATGGTATAAAACCAGGGAGCAGTCTTGGTCTCAGTACCTTGCTTTTCCCTCAGCTTACCTCAGCATCTCTCACGCCTCCTCACACCAACACCACCAAAATGGCCTTCGCTGGAAAATGGGAAACTGAGAGCCAGGAGGGATATGACGCTTTCTGCAAGCTTCTTAGTGAGAAAACTTTTCTCAGCCAAACAACTCATGCATTATACTTCACTGTGTGTTTGTGGACTGCCTTGGGCTCACACTTCTCTTATTTTTCCATTCCAGGTATCCCCGATGACGTGATTGCAAAGGGCCGTGACTACAAGATGGTCACAGAGATCACCCAGGACGGCAACACCTTCTCCTGGACCCAGCTGTACCCCGCCAACGCCAAGGTCGCCAACACGTTCAGCGTCGACAAGGAGGCCGACATGGAGACCATCGGAGGAAAGAAATTCAAGGTAGGAGGCAAAGACTCTGGAGCTCTGGAGTTTCTCAATCCTTCTTTAGCTCCAGTTGTTGTTAAAATGGAAGCATGGATGTATCCTGGTTCCCTGACTGATTATAACTTGTGTGTTTTCAGGCTACAGTGCACATGGATGGAGGCAAGCTGAGCGTGAACTTCCCCAACTACCACCACACCTCTGAGATCGTCGGGGGCAAGCTCATCGAGGTAAACACACTTGCTGAGGCTTTGAGTGCTGAGGAGTGACAGCCGTTATTATACTCCCGCACCCCGCAGGGATCATTAGAGTCATTAACCCTGCAGTTCTATAGGTGTTTGCTAATGTGGAAAACTGTCAAGAGTTTTTGCCAAAAAGTTAATTCTGTCATTCAGTGATGGAGGAAGAAGTATTTAGATTCTCTACTCAAGTAAAAGTACTAACAACACACAATTAAAAAACTCCCCTACAGTCCTATTTTCAAAGCCTTACTTGAGGTAAAGTACTCATTGTGCAGTAAAATGTTCTCCGACAGTGGTTTACTATTATATAAGATGTTTTGGAATTGATATTACTGCTGCTTTAATGTGTATGTTGCTCTACTACTCTATATACTGTTGGGTAGTTACAGTGGGGCAAACAAGTATTTAGTCAGCCACCAATTGTGCAAGTTCTCCCACTTAAAAAGATGAGAGAGGCCTGTAATTTTCATCCTAGGTACACTTCAACTATGAGAGACAAATTGAGAAAAAAAAAAAATCCAGAAAATCACATTGTCTGATTTTTAAAGAATTTATTTGCAAATTATGGTGGAAAATAAGTATTTGGTCAATAACAAAAGTTCATCTCAATACTTTGTTATATACCCTTTGTTGGCAATGACAGAGGTCAAACGTTTTCTGTAAGTCTTCACAAGGTTTTCACACACTGTTGCTGGTATTTTGGCCCATTCCTCCATGCAGATCTCCTCTAGAGCAGTGATGTTTTGGGGCTGTCGCTGGGCAACACGGACTTTCAACTCCCTCCAAAGATTTTCTATGGGGTTGAGATCTGGAGACTGGCTAGGCCACTCCAGGACCTTGAAATAATTCTTACGAAGCCACTCCTTCGTTGCCCGGGCGGTGTGTTTGGGATCATTGTCATGCTGAAAGACCCAGCCACGTTTCATCTTCAATGCCCTTGCTGATGGAAGGAGGTTGTCACTCAAAATATCACGATACATGGCCCCATTCATTCTTTCCTTTACACGGATCAGTCGTCCTGGTCCCTTTGCAGACAAACAGCCCAAAAGCATGATGTTTCCACCCCCATGTTTCACAGTAGGTATGGTGTTCTTTGGATGCAACTCAGCATTCTTTCTCCTCCAAACACGTCTAGTTGAGTTTTTACCAAAAAGTTCTATTTTGGTTTCATCTGACCATATGACATTCTCCCAATCCTCTTCTGGATCATCTAAATGCTCTCTAGCAAACTTCAGACGGGCCTGGACATGTACTGGCTTAAGCAGGGGGATACGTCTGGCACTGCAGGATTTGAGTCCCTGGCGGCGTAGTGTGTTACTGATGGTAGCCTTTGTTACTTTGGTCCCAGCTCTCTGCAGGTCATTGACTAGGTCCCCCCGTGTGGTTCTGGGATTTTTGCTCACCGTTCTTGTGATCATTTTGACCCCACGGGGTGAGATCTTGCGTGGAGCCCCAGATCGAGGGAGATTATCAGTGGTCTTGTATGTCTTCCATTTTCTAATAATTGCTCCCACAGTTGATTTCTTCACACCAAGCTGGTTACCTATTGCAGATTCAGTCTTCCCAGCCTGGTGCAGGTCTACAATTTTGTTTCTGGTGTCCTTTGACAGCTCTTTGGTCTCGGCCATAGTGGAGTTTGGAGTGTGACTGTTTGAGGTTGTGGACAGGTGTCTTTTATACTGATAACGAGTTCAAACAGGTTCCATTAATGCAGTTAACGAGTGGAGGACAGAGGAGGCTCTTAAAGAAGAGCCAGAAATCTTGTTTGTTCGTAGGTGACCAAATACTTATTTTACCGAGGAATTTACCAATTAATTCATTAAAAATCCTACAATGTGATTTCCTGGATTCTTTCCCCCCATTCTGTCTCTCATAGTTGAAGTGTACCTAGGATGAAAATTACAGGCCTCTCATCTTTTTAAGTGGGAGAACTTGCACAATTGGTGGCTGACTAAATACTTTTTTGCCCCACTGTATATCTACAGCTCTCAGGTGAAAACATGTGTGTATTTGTGTCGCTTTTGATCATATCCATTGAAAAATAACAAGACAATGCAATAACTTACTCCTTGTTTTATTAATTTTCCTCTTCCTCTGTCTCTCTCTAGACCTCCATATCTGGCGCTGTAGTTTTTAAGAGAACCAGCAAGAAGATCTAACTGACTGGTGACTGACCTATGACCTCTTAAACAGTTACAACGGAGACCTCAGCTACTACTGCGTTCAATAAACTAAGAATATGATACAAACATAAACCTGTGTTTCTTTGCTTTCTTGAGCGTGTGTTTCTGTGTATTCGATTGTATTTCCTTTTTTTAAAGATAGTATCAGACACAAAATACTTTACACATACTCCTTGGAAAGTCTCCAATATACCATAAAGCTGCCTGGAGTTTAATTTCTAGACAGCATATACACAGCCATATTGTGAAGGTTTTAAAAAGTTATTCAAAGAAAGTTCATCCCTCTCTGTTCTTTACATGTGCACACTTTATCTCTTTTAAGAGATAACTGAATCACATATCCTTTAAAAGAGCATATTTCACTTTACAGCAGCAGTAATTACTGTAACATTTTGTATAAAAGCTGACCTGGTTGAACTCTCTTCACGGGTCTGTTTGATAGGATGGTCTTTAATTTCTTTGGTTCACTAAATCAAAAAACTCAATGTGTTCGCACGCCGGAGAATCGGAGCAGTGGGAGCGGTACTGCAGTCGCTTTACCGCACCGTTGTGACGAAAAGGGAGCTGAGCCAGAAGGCAAAGCTCTCTGTCTACCGGGCCATTTTCGTTCCTACCCTCACCTATGGTCATGAAGGATGGGTCATGACTCTATGGACATGACCGAAAAAACGAGATTGCAGATACAAGCGGCCGAGATGGGTTTTCTCCGCAGGGTGGCTGGTGTCTCCCTTACGGCCCGTCCACACTACAGCTTCGACAGCTTCAAAAACGGTTTCCAATGCATCTGCCCATTCACTTGAATGGGGTGACGTCACTTTTTGCCGAACTGCATTGTGGGAAGCAGAGTGGAGCTTTCCTGGTGTTTCAGGCTGCAAAAGTTGAGCAATGTTCAACTTTTGAAGCTTCTGAAGCTTTCGGTGGAAGCGTCAGCCAATCAAATCATATGCCAGTACAAGCTCTAGCCAATCAAACCACTGCTTGTGTGTCAGGGGCGGGAGATTCATGTGATTGGTTGTTGGTCGAGCTTCAGACACGCCCAGCTCCAAGCTTTTTTTGAAGCTGTAGTGTGGACGGGCCGTTAGGGATAAGGTGAGAAGTTCAGTCATCCAGGAGGGACTCAGAGTTGAACCGCTCCTCCTTTGCGTCGAAAGGAGCCAGTTGAGGTGGTTCGGGCACCTAGTTAGGATGCCACCAGGGCGCCACCTGAGGTGTTCCAGGCACGTCCAGCTGGGAAGAGACCAAGGGGTAGACCTAGGACCAGGTGGAGGGATTATATCTCTTCGCTGGCCTGGGAGCGCCTTGGGACCCCCAGTCAGAGCTGGTTGATGTCGCCAGGGAAAAGAAAGTTTGGGGCTCTCTGCTGGAACTGCTACCCCCGCGACCCGACCACGGATAAGCGGGAGAAGATGGATGGATGGATGGTGTTCGCACGCAATATAGAACATGTTGCAAAACAGCGAGTGTACATAATAGTCGACACTCAAACAGTAGCAAAAACGTCAGTGCTCCGTGGCAAAGGATGTGTTTAGACAAATGTTTTGGTTAATACGTTTTGATAAATAATGGTTAGAAACCTAAAGTAGATCCTCCTTCTTTGCTTCCTTCTATGGAAGGAAATATGAGATGTAAGTGTTTGAGTTTGGAAGAAAAATAAAAAAAGGCATCTTTCAGTTGGGATTTTCCAGCTGCTTTCTTGGATCACATGATGGTTGTTCTAATGTCTGACCCTAACCCCACACATTCTCAAGGTCATTTTACAGACCACGAGCATTTCAGATACTGTGTAATCCACTAAATTTGAGGAATAAAGTTAAAATAAAAATGTCTTCTTGGCAACTCTACAAATAGGAAAAGTTTAATCATGAGGAGGATTTCCTACAATCTACCATGTCCATGTGGATGTAAAAATGGCTCTGCTGCTGCTCCTCTGCAGTGCACTCAGTGCTGCCACCAGTGGATGGAAGTCATAATGCAGCAATACTACAGATAACTGAAACGTGTTGATGCCAGATCTTTGCCTACTCTTCTTGACCTAATTTCCTCATTTTAAATCCCAATTTCTTCTCCTTTATTACCCTACCATGCTTTTAATGTTATTTTTTCCTGTCCTCTTTATTTTCTCTCTTCTATGCCTTACCTTTGTCTGCCCCAGTGATCCTGATCTATGGGCTTTTTTACCACTTGCTTTCCATTCTCTTCTGTCCTCTCCCCCCATGTCCTCTTTTTTCCTCTCCTTCCTGTCTCTCTTCGCATTCACCTAATTTCTCCATGGCTTCCAGCCAAGTAAATAATCAGTTAATTAACCAGCTCAGTCCCAGGATCATTGTAGCAGCTCTCAGAGGAGCACTGTAAAGGCTCTCACGTCTTTACATTTACAGCTTCATTAAGTGGACTGGAGTAAGGTACACATCTTTTAAATAAAATTGCCAGAGTAGAGTCATGCATGTGTGTGGTTGTGCATGTGTGCTACTTGAGAGCCCGAGACCCAATAACTCCTTAATGAAAACAAAATCTCTGTTTTTGGCTTCTGAGGTGGCGATTGTTTTGGTGCAATAATGAGACGTCCTCTCTTGCTGCCACCGATGCAATCAAGATCTTACACTCCTGGAAAATTAGAGTTGAGAGATGTTATTTGAGCATGTTTGTGTAGCCAGGCGCTGGTGCAATCACTCTGCAATATCACTTGCTTTGTCCTCACAGACAAACAGGCCTAATTGGCTATTTCCAAGGCTACTGTTTCTGATTGGCCATTCTGCCTCTTTCTGATTGGTCTCCATCTTGGCGACCAGAAGTGGAGAGAAAATGGCTTGTTAACATCTCCATGATGTTTTTGAAATCATGTTCTTTAAAGGCTTGGAGCAAAGTCACAATTTAAACTTGCATTCCAGAGAAACTACATTTTGAGTTCCAGTATGTTGCCATTATGTCAATATTAAGATTATTATTTTCAATAATTATACATCACAACACCTAAGATTGCAACATATTTATCCTACTGATGCCACCTAAAAAATGGCACAGCTTGCTTGGAACCACATTTTCGTTGTTTTGCCAAAAGTTGTGGAAAGTGTTCATTTTATTGGGATTATCTTGGTCAAGGATACGAGCAGAGGGAATCGTCACAGAACATTCCTAACATTTGCCATTATGAAACTGCTTATTTAAAAAAGCTGAAAGTGACGTTAGCTTGCATGATAGTAAAGAAAAAGATACATTTCACCCTCCTTCAAATAAAGACAGAGTAAATGAATTGTTCATACTTATAGATATTACTGGTTGCTATGAAATCATACTTGCTGTTGTGGCTGAAAAGTACACAAATCTTTTAAAATATGTGCTTACTTTTTACTCAGCCAATGCATAAAACCTGTGTTAGGAGTTTCTGTTCATTTCACAAATGGTTGACACCGATTTCCATATCACATTCTAAACTGTGACAAGTCAACTTAATTTGAATTAATGTAATGGACCCAGTCAAGCTCTCTTTTGGCCTCAAATACCTTGAGATCCAAGTACCTATGTATTTCCCAAGCTCCAATTGTCCATCTCCATCTCCATCACAGCAATTTCAATCTCAGTGTTTTGGAGAAACCCTAACCCATACTGAAAAAGAGACACAAGAGGAGCTTTCACACCAAGTACTTTGCGGTACTTAGTTCACTGTACTTATGGCGCGTTTCCACTGCAGCGGGTAGCTCGCTTTAAGCGTGCCGAGCCGTGCGGGCCCCGTTTTTGGTTGCTTTTCCACTTGGCCTAGTTTTGGCCCGGGGCTACTTTTTCACCTTTTTTCTGGCCCGACTAAATCGTGGTTCTAGGGCCAGGAACAACCAGGCTGAGTCGGGCTGAGCATGCTAAACTAGAGAGAGGATCGCTGGCAAGGGGGCTACAACTACAACAAGATGAACATATTTGACCGTGATTTAATTGTAATACACGTTTCAAAATGATGCCGAAGTAACAACATACTGATACCGGTTAGTAAAAACCATGAATTAATGCTTTGACAAGTCTGCAGACAGACGGCAGGCGAAAAACCCTTTTAAAATGCGTGTTTTCTAAATGTAGCTTGGCTAAGCTAACGTTGTATATGCTCCGACCGTCCACACTCACAGCAACGGCCTATACAGACATAAATAAAGCAGCGACTGTATTCACCATGACACAGGCAGTCTGTGGTTTGTACTTGTTTAACTTTTGTCTAGTTTCTGAACAGATATGAAGAGCTGTGAGCTCTGAGTGCTAAGAGCTAACGGCTGTGTTGTTTTTTGGGGCGCTCATTGAAGATGACGTCACGGCTCCGCCTACACTGTGTTACTATAGTTACTGCCCCAGTTCCTAAACTGTAATGGAAACGCAGCATTAAAGTGAGCCGGGCATAATAAGGCCTAACCAAACCGAGCGAGGCCGAGCGAGGCCGAGCGAGGCCGAGCGAGGGCTGCAGTGGAAACGCGCCATAAGTTCCCACGAACTCTTTAGATCCTGGAGCTAAAGAGTAGATTGTGTTCACACCGGAATAAGTCCCTGAGGGAGGATTACCCAAATTAAGCCGCTGACGTCACTTCTTCTTCTTCTTCTTCTTCTTCTTCTTCTTCTTCTTCTTCTTCTTCTTCTTCTTCTTCTTCTTCTTCTTCTTCTTCTTCTTCTTCTTCTTCTTCTTCTTCTTCTTCTTCTTCTTCTTCTTCTTCTTCTTCTTCTTCTTCTTCTTCTTCTGTGGTGGAGGTGTGTCTTTGAAGAGGGAAGAGGGATTTTCACTTTTAGTTCGTTTGTTTCTGTTTCAATCGTTTTCTTTCACTGTATGATCTTACGTGGGGATATTTGTACTCTTTCCAAGTACGGTTAATTTGTTTTTCCGTGCCTCGTTGCTGGGATGGCGTCCTTCGGGGCGCCGCCGGTGTCTCTGAGACACGGAGTGCGTTTGGTGGCTCAGGCCGCAAGCACAGTGGAGCAGGTGCTGCTGGCTGTGGGGGAGCAGGTAGGCCATGTAAACATCTCCTATGCTTCCCGCATGAACAAAGCGGTCGTGGTCTTTTTGAAAGACCAGAAATATGTAACCGAACTTATTGAGAGCGGATTAATGGTAAACGAGGAATATATCCAAGTTTTGCCGTTGGCGACACCGTCCACGCGGATCACTGTGTCTGGCGTGCCTCCATTCATCCCGAATGAGGCGCTGGAACGAGAGCTGAAGCGGTTCGGTAAGTTTGCCAGTAATCTCCGCACTGTTGCTCTGGGGTGTAAAGATGAAAAGTTAAAACATGTCCAATCTCTACGGAGACAGGTGTTCATGTTTCTGACTTGTCCCACTCAGACACTGGATGTGTCTTTCCGGGTGAGGCATGAAGAGGGGTTTTATATGGTTTATGCGAGCTCAGGGAACGTAAAGTGTTTTGAGTGCGGGGAGTCGGGCCACAAACGTGTTGCATGTCCACAGAGACGGCACGCCGCTCCGCCGGGTGCGGCCGAGCCCGAGGCCGCCGAGCCCGAGGCCGCCGAGCCCGGGGCGGCGGAGCCCGGGGCGGTGGAGCCCGGGGCGGCGGAGCCCGTGGCCGCCGAGCCTGTCGCTGGGGCGGCCGGGGCCGCTGGGTCGGCGGCCGCGGAGCCCGGTGTCGCGGGGGCTGCTGTTGCACCCGCCGGGGCCCCAGGGGCTGCGGATGAAGTAGAGATGAATATCGGGAGAGATGAAACGGGGATTGTAGAGAATGTGGTGAGTGTGAGAGGAGAACATGTGGAAACAGGTAAACGGGTGGGAGATGATGTAGCGGGACAGGTGAGGACCGGGGCTGTGGGACAGGTGGAGGCTGTTGGCACGCAGCAGGAGCTGCCGTCTGGTTCTGGGAGGCAAACAGAGCTTCAACAGGCTGCAGACATTAATGAGGTGACAGAGATGGACACAGACGGTGAGGGGGATTCTGACTGTGTTTCAATTGCAGATAGTCTCTCTCATAACGCAGAGATATATTCTTTGGAAGAAATTAATGTCTTTTTAGATGAGTCCTTTGGCAAGGCAGTGGAAGTGAGAGAGTTTTTCCCTGACACTAACAAGTTTCTTCACACGGTGAGCACTCTTCAGAAAGTTGTAGGGTTAGACCTGCTGGATGAAAAGAAACGCTATCGTCTCAGGAAGCATGTGACTAATATGAGAAAAGTTCCGAAAGGAAGCAAAAAAGGGGGGAAACTGAAAAGGTCTAAATAATGTCAACATGATCATGCAACACTGGGTGTCTCCTCTCTGCTGTGTGTACCTGTCTGTTATTTTTCTCTATCTCCTTCCTCTGATGCAGGCTTTAAGGGTTGCTTCTTTAAACATTAACGGGGGTAGAAGTGCACAGAAAAGAGCTTTAGTGCTGGAGGTCTTTAATCAGAAAAAATTAGATGTGATATTTCTGCAGGAAACGCACAGTGATAGCCTGAATGAGACGGACTGGGGGATGTGGTGGGGGGGTCAGTATGTACTCAGTCAGGGCTCAAACCTCAGTGCTGGAGTAGCTGTTTTTTTCTCCCCCTCTCTAAATGTTAAGATTGTATCCAGCACAGAGATAGTGGCAGGTAGAGCCTTGATGGTGAAGGTGGAACTGTTAGAGTTTTTTTTCACTTTTATTAATGTTTATGCACCCTAATCAGGGCCCTGCACGTGTATCTGTGTTTCAGTTATTAAAAGATGAGTTGGACACTAGTGTACAGGGGGAGTGTGTGATACTGGGGGGGAACTGGAACGCTTGCACTAATGTCACTTTAGACAGAATAGGACGGGAGCCGCATCCTCAGTCGTCCCTTTTACTGTCACAGGTGATGAGAGAGGCTGACTTAGTGGATGTGTGGAGGACGAAACACCCCTCTGTTAAACAATACACCTGGATGAGAATGCTAGATGGGGGCGTCAGTGCAGCCAGGCTAGACAGATTTTACATGTCTGCTTCTTCTATTACTCGTGCAGTGAACTGTCACATCCAACCGGTTGGTTTCACAGACCATCAGCAGTTTCTTTAGATTTGGTTTTATCCAACATAGAGAAACCTAGATCCTTCTGGCAGTTTAATGTTAACATTTTACAAGATTTGACTTTTTGTGAGAATTTTAAATAATTTTGGATCAACTGGAAATCAAAGAAAGAGTCTTTTCCCTCCCTGAGTCAGTGGTGGGAGGTAGGAAAGGCTCAGATTAGAGTGTTCTGCCAACAGTATACAGCCTACTCCACTGCAAACATTAGGAGAGCTATAGAGCAGTTAGAGAGGGAGATCAGAGAGTTAGAGAGTGTGTCTGCTCGAAATATAGAACAGTCCCTCCTAAAACAACAACAGCTTAACTGTTTTCTTCAGGAGAAGGCCAAGGGAGCCCTGATCAGAGCCCGTTTCACTTCCATGAGAGACATTGATGCACCAACCACCTTCTTCTTCAACCTGGAGAGGTCTGTGGGCCAAAGGAAGCAGATGGTATGTCTGCGTCTCCCTGATGGACAGGTAACCTCTGAGCCTGCTGAGATGAGGAGGCATGCAGTGTCCTTCTACACGGACCTGTTCAAAGCTGAAGGTTGTGACGTGGAAGCTGCTGATGAACTTCTTCAGGGTCTTCCACAGCTGAGTCCAGCCGAAAGTGACACCCTGGGCTCTGACATTACGCTGGAGGAACTGACCTCTGCGGTGACACAGATGGCCTCCGGCAAGGCTCCCGGCATAGACGGTTTACCTGCAGACTTTTTTAAACATTTCTGGAGTATTCTGGGACATGACTTGCTAGAAGTGTTGATGGAGTCCTTTGGGAAAGGGACTCTTCCAGCTTCCTGTAGGCGTGCAGTGATTTCACTGTTGCCTAAGAAAGGAGATCTAACCCTGCTGAAGAACTGGAGACCTGTGGCTCTCCTATGTACGGACTATAAGATACTGTCAAAGGTCTTAGCTAACAGACTGAAGGTTTTTATCGAACTTCTTATCGGTCCTGATCAGACATATTGCATCCCTGGCAGATCAATTGTGGACAATTTGTTTTTGATGAGAGACACTTTTGATGTTTGTAAACTGTATAATATAAATGTTGGTATTATTTCTATTGACCAGGAGAAGGCGTTTGATCGTGTGGATCACACTTTTCTGGCTGCCACATTGCAGGCTTTTGGTGTTGGGGAGCATTTTGTGTCCTGGGTGAAGTGTTTGTACAGTGATGCATGTTGTGTTGTGAAGGTGGGGGGAGGGCTGAGCAGACCTGTACCAGTTAAAAGGGGGATCAGGCAGGGCTGCCCTATCTCAGGCCTATTGTATAGTATTGCCATCGAGCCGCTTTTGTGCAGACTTAGAAACCGGCTGAGGGGCCTGTGTCTGCCAGAGTCAGCTCAGGCCCCCCCGGTGGTTGTATCAGCTTATGCTGATGATGTCAGTGTTTTTGTCCAGGGTCAGCGAGATATCCAGGAGCTACAGGACAGTCTAGCTTTGTACAGGAAGGCTGCTTCAGCCAAAGTTAATTGGGAGAAGAGTGAGGCAGTTTTGGTAGGTGAGTGGAGTCTTGAAAATAGGCCCAGTCTTCCTGGTAACCTTAGCTGGGGAAACAAGGGTTTAAAGGTCCTGGGAGTTTGGTTGGGGTCCGAGGACATGGTGGCACAGAACTGGGAGGGATTGCTGGAAAAGGTGCAAGCAAAATTAGCCAAATGGAAATGGCTGCTCCCCCAGCTGTCCTACAGGGGAAGAGTTCTTGTCGCCAACAATCTGGTTGCCTCGTCTCTGTGGCACAGACTGCAGGTGTTAACCCCACCGCCGGGCCTCATGAAACAACTGCAGCGGCTCCTCGTGGATTTCTTCTGGTCGGGTCATCACTGGGTGCCAGCATCGGTCCTGTACCTGCCTGTGGCGGAGGGGGGGCAGGGCCTCGTGGACATTACTGCAAGGACTGCTGCTTTTAGACTGCAGGCAGCTCAGCGGCTGCTGTATGGTGCCTCTCCCTGCTGGCTGGCTATGGCCCGGCTGTTGCTCTGGAGGGCGGGGGGCTTTGGTTTTGATAAACACCTGTTTCTGCTGAAGGCCCCTGCGTACAAGATAACTGGACTTACACCTTTTTACTGCTCAGTCATCAATGCCTGGAAGATTCTGAGTTTTACCAGACCACCCGACCCCCGGCCTGGGATGTGGCTGTTTGAGGAGCCACTGTTTGACACTGGTTTTCTTTCTGGAACCCTTTTCTCTTCAGCCACCCTAAAGAACGCGTTCATTGAAGCGGGAGTGGTAAAACTTGGCCATTTGACGGGGGTCTCCATGGAAACACTGGCTGAGGTGACGGGCATTCGATCAACCCGAGTTCTGGAGAACCTGGTAGATGAGGTGTGGCAGTCGCTGTCGCCATCCCACCTGACCTTTGCTCTGGATGCAGATCTGGCTGACCAGTGGAGAAAGGGACATGAGTATGTTTTTCCTGCCTTGAGTGTGGGTCCTGCGGTGGGGGAATGGAGAGAGGAGGAGGGTCTCCTGCTATCACTGGGGACTCTAACACCTGGAACGTTCAGCGCCTGCAATGGGAAGAAGCTATACCTTAGCTGCGTAAAGGTGTTAAACCTCAGCTCGCTTGCAGGCGTCAGAGAGTCGAGGTGGACGGATGTGTTTGGCTTGGGCTCTTCCCCTCAGGGCAGCTGGCGGATCCTGTATAAATCTCCGGTTGAAAAATGGATGGCTGACATCCAATGGAGAATTATACACGGTGCAATAGCCACTAACAAATACAGAGCTCATTTTGACCCAGGCACAAGGGGAGGCTGTCCGTTCTGTTTTATGGCAGAAACATTGGAGCATTTAGTCGTGTCCTGTCCCAGATTGGCTGGTCTTAAAAAAATGTTACAGGGGTGGGTGGAAGGGTTCGGGGAGGTTTTCTCCATACCACTTTTTGTCCATGGCCCCAAATACATCCTGAAAAAGAAGGAAACCCTACTGTTGATGAATTTCTTGTTTGCTAATGCAAAATTAGCAATCTGGAAAAGTAGGAAGAACCAACTTGCTGGAGTGGGATGGACGGATGCAGTGCTCTGTCTGAGGGGGCTGGTGGCAGCGCGTCTGCGGGTGGAGCATGCGTACTATACGCTGATCAATCACCTGCAGGGGTTTCTGGATGTGTGGGCTGTGGGGCGGGTTCTGTGCTCGCTGGGGGAGAATGACTCTCTCATATTGAAGTTTTAAAGGATAGGTGTAGTTTTTGTTTTTAAAGTGTGTAAAAGAGGATGTTTTTAAATGGGTAAAACGCTTTTCAAATGATATTTATTTGGTAGTCATGAAAATCTGTTTATTTATTTGATTGTGTAATGTTTTAGTTTTGTTCCGACTCTTTTGCAGGGTGGGTGTATGTTTAAAACAAATGCAAATACAATTTGTTTTAAAAAATTCTTCTTCTTCTTCTTCTTCTTCTTCTTCTTCTTCTTCTTCTTCTTCTTCTTCTTCTTCTTCTTCTTCTTCTTCTTCTTCTTCTTCTTCTTCTTCTTCTTCGGGTTTACTGGCAGGCCGCAAACAACTTCACGGCGTATACACTGCCACACGAAGTTCCGGAGTTGGGGACTGGCTTCAGTAGAAGCTGCTGGTTAGCGTCTTCCGAGTAAATCGCCAGAAGTGCCGATACCTCCTCATCACTCCACCGCTCCCATGTTTTTTTTGTGTTGCCATAAGTTAGTCTCTCTTCGTTGGTGCGCTGAGCTAATGCTAATGCTAATGCGAGCAAATAAAATGGCGGCTTCACAAAACTTTTCTGAGTTTTACGGGGCATGGTTTGCAATTCACCCAGCCAATCAGAAATTGTTTGTGTGGCCGACACACCCACGAACCTTTTTCTCCCCAGGAAAGTCCCTGTGAACTATTGGAACTATTCCTGGGAAAAGACAAAAATAAAATAAAAACTACAAAAGGCCAAATAAAGAAAATACTGGTCAGTGGCAAAGGACAGCGTCCAATTTACAGGGTTTAGAGATTTGAAGGGCCCCACTAAAATTGTGTTTAACAAAACAACTAAATAACCCCAGATCAAATAAGGCATGAATAAAAAGTGATTGTTGATTAAAAAGTGGCCTTCACATTTCTTCCAAAAATCCCCCCTCTATATATTAAACACTGGACATATCATGCTATATTTGAACAATATATTGTATGGCCATACCTATATAAATATAGTTTTTTTTTTTTAAATACCAAACAGATCCTGCATTTTAGCCATGCCTCATTTCGCTCTATCCTGTGAGCTGCAGCTGACCACGCCCCCCTGCAGGAGAGGGGAGCGTGTTCTGAGATCAGCTGCTGGGCTGTCAGAAGAGGGGGAGAAAAAGAGATCTCCCTCCTCCGTGTTTTATTCTTATAGAAGTAAGAAGAGAAGTAATGGGGCAGAAACCCTCCTTTTTACGCAGCGGTCCAGACATAGACATCAAACGGCGCCACATAATTCAGTGCAGTTACTTTGGCATTAGGGCAGGGATATCTAGATACCTCCCAAGGTTTGACATCATAAATTGTGCTACTTTTAAAGCAAGCAACGATGTTTTCAAATCTGTAATCAAAAAGCTCCTCAAAAACGCTATCGAAGCAGTTCCTGCCGTTGCTACGTTAGTTCAAACAGTAACAACGGACTATTTTTCTTAGCGGATGCATGTCAATTTAAATCAATACATACAACCAGTGGCGGCCGGCCCATAGGGGCGCTAGGGGCGCCGCCCCACCTCTTCCCACATACAAAAAAAAATATTAAAAAAAAATATATATTTTATATTTTTATTTTTAATGAACAAGGTAAATATCATACAATTGGTATCAGTAAAATGTATAATCTACAATAAAATGTCATTTAAAATTGTGTTACGATGTCTAAAGTTACTGATAAGTCACATGTTTCCTGCCTGGCCTTGCCCGTGGCATTAGTTTATCATTACCGGGCGCCGTGCAAGGAGCCCCCGAGCCAAACAGCAGCAACCAGCACGTTGCAAAAGTCTCAATAGTAAACTGTGCCACCGAAACATAATTTCAGCCCATCAGCGGCGACAAATATTTTGGTCACGAGGGCGCTCACGTCGGCGCCCACGTTGCTTACGTGCGTTGACGTGAGTTGTTTTTTAGACTCGTGAGTGACCAAGGTGTTGGATGAGTTGGATGAGAATGGCTTCGTGTGCAGGTGGAGTCCCCGGACCTCGGTCCCTGTCCAATTCCGTTCAAGAGCTAATATCCAATCCTTTCGAAAGGAGAAGTTTGGGAGATGAACTGTTGCTTAAAGACCTTGGACCGGACCAACCCGATTTGTATATCGCAGCAAGCTCGTGAAAAAGACAAAATGTATCAACGAGGCTTCTCACGTAGCTGGTACACCAGAAAGGCATGGCTAGCTGGATGCAAACAGGTAAATGCTGTCTTTTGTTTCCCATGCTTGCTCTTCAAACAGCCGGGGATAGATACGATCTGTTCAGAAACTAGACAAAAGTTAAACAAGTACAAACCACAGACTGTCTGTGTCATGGAGAATACAGTCACTGGTTTATTTATGTCTGTATAGGCCGTTGTTGTGAGTGTGGACGGTCGGAGCATTTACAACGTTAGCTTAGCCAAGCTCCATTCAGAAAACAAGCATTCTAAAAGGTTTTTTCGGTCTGTCTTCAGACTTGTCAAAGCATTAATTCATGGTTTTTACTAACCGGTATCAGTATGTTGTTAATCACGGTAAAATATGTTCATTTTGTTGTAGTTGTAGCTCCCGAGCGCGTCTTGTTTGAATGATGCGAGTAAACACAGCTGGCAGCCGCGGTGAAACTTGAGCGTCTAGAGCGATGCGATAGGAGCGTTTAGAGCGAAGCGAATATTCGCAGCATTAAAGCGAGCTCCGCGCTGCACTGGAAACGCGCCATTACATCACCAGAAGTCCTAATTTAAGGGGTCATTTCTCCCCCAAACATTTTTTTTACTCACTATATCAACAGCTCCACCAAAAATATTTTCCACCAGCCGCCACTGCATACAACTATTTTCTAAATCAATAAAATCATTTTCTAAATCCATAAAAGCATTTCAATTAATATTGGCAGTCATATCGTTACTTTGTTGAGAATGTGGCCATGTAATAAGCGGGATAATGTGCAGCAACGCGGTCATTATGGGTAAAAGAACACGGCATGAAGGTGTTATTTTCGCTGCACATTATCCCTTACATATGATTATATAGAGTCATTATTCATTTGTTTTAAAGCAGGAGGCGCAAACGCTTGCCTCGGGGAGGGAGAAAAAGAGCCACAGCGGAGAATAAACAGAAGGGCAACCATGCGCGGGAAGTCTTCTTCGCTGCTTTTGTGGCAGACTACAGCGCCACTTACAGGCCTGGCATATGTACTACAGCGTCTCCAGCGCTTTCGAGCGGCAATGGCCGGCCGTGGCCCAACCTCTCATTCCCCTGATAGGTGGAGAATTGACCACTAAGCGGAGCACCCCTTTTGTGACGTAGAAAATAATTCAAATCTGGATCAGTCTGTATCAGATCCGTTACAGCCCCTTTTTTTAGAGATTTGGGTATAGAGGAAAAGAGAGAGGGTTGTATTTTCCGACACTTGGTGAGTTCCCTGACACACCGGGGACACATATTCATAAAATATGTACAAGAGTGCATTTTGCATGATGGGTCCCCTTTAAATGAGAATCGGCTGTTTGTCTAAAGCCGTCGCTTATGTAAATCACTGTATTTGTAAAAAAATATGGCGAAGGGGAGGGGCCCTCAGAGACTGCCTCTGTTCAGGGCCCAGAAATCTGTTCCTCTTTCCTGACTCTTGATGGGATAATGAAAGGGTGACGGCACATTAGACATTAATAACCTGGAATTACCTGTGATAACCATGGTAACACTGGCAATTTGCTTGAGTTCTCCTGTCTTGGTGACAGGTGGTTGGTCCAACTGGATGGAGAAGAAAGTTGTGGGTGCACTGCTCAATTCACTAATAATTATGTCCATTTTCAGCCTATAGCTATAGTCTGAGACAAAGAACCTACTGTTTTTCTCTCATCGTGCTTCCATTGTTTCATTGTAACTGTTCTATCACAATGAACTCCACCGCAAAGTGGATACCTGAGCAAAACCAACTCAAAAGTGCATAATGAGTTCATTTCTTTCAGATACCTTTCTTAGCCCATGACCGCACAATTGAAGATTATTAATAAAGCACAGTTTATAGTTCATGTTCACCGTCTTCACAAGCATTGTGACAGGGGTGGGAATACTGCTAATGAAGTGCTCGTCTCAAACAGCCTAACAATAACTGTTTTTGCCATTAGGAACTATGTACAACAATTTAAGTAACTTTATAAACCTTACAACACAATGTGGATTTCTAAAGCTGCAGGAATTCACATGTAGTTGGTCATGTGCAAATTCTATCACAAGAGAATTATGTTCTTTTTATTCCAATAAACACCTAACATGTTTTTTCAAAGATCATCTTCAGCTGGTGTGGAAGAGAGGAAGGTCAACACATAGTAATGATCAAAGTTTATGAACATCATTTTAAAAAATGGGTCAGTTCAAGCCATCCAACCTAATGTACACAGCACTACTGTTAATCCAAGGCTGCATTTTCCAACCCTAGTTGTTAGCAACAAGGAGGCTTTTTTCAACCCCCCTCCCACTTAATACCAGTGGAAGTAGTGTTGAAGGCATTTCATTTTTTTAATTGGTGTAGCACTTTGGTCAGCTTGTGATGCTTTTAAATAGCTTATTGCTTCACTTGATTTAACACATGATGGATTAGTATAGTATACTATAGTATATATAGCCTACTATATATCAGCAACGTGCAGTCAGGGGAGGCAGGGGAGT
Organism: Pseudochaenichthys georgianus; assembly: GCF_902827115.2. Lineage (NCBI taxonomy): Eukaryota > Metazoa > Chordata > Actinopteri > Perciformes > Channichthyidae > Pseudochaenichthys > Pseudochaenichthys georgianus. Next base: position 15,887,431 of record NC_047519.1, on the reverse strand, counting down.
CAGAGCCTCACCTGTCATACTCCAATGTAACGGAAAAACAACTAAAGAAAAACTAAATAGTAATAATAATAAAATGTCTCCACTGATCTGTGTTGTAAATGTGATTTATGTATGATTCCAATCGCTTTTTATAGTCAAAATCAGCAAATCTGACGAGCTCCGCTACAATTACGGGTAGCGATGAGGAGTGAGGCAGGGACGAGCTCTGCCTCTCGTAAGCCCACAGTAACTGGCTGGAGCGCGGGCACTAATTTAACGCGGGCACTTAATGTGGGGTAAGGTGAGGCACAGGTGAGCTCTACCTCACCTCAGAATGTGTCACCCCACAGAAACTGGCTGGAAAGCGGGTCCTAAGCGCATGCCTGCACCATCTCACTGTATGTCACCAATGTAATGTTTGTAGATCCCTTTATTACATTTATCCTCGCCATCCATAGTCTCTAAATAACTTATTTCACAACGTATATATGATATTTAGGCTCGCTGGTCTCATCATACAACGGCAATGAAAAAAGCACCAGGGGAGGCAGCCATAACCTCTGCCGCACTGAAGGGGGCGGAAGTGAGCCCACAGGTTCTTGTTGCTACTGTTATTCTACGCAGAGACGGTAGACACAAACAACAAACTAGACTTTTGAAACTAGAGGAAGATAAGGAGGACTTTTACAAAAAAGTAATAGAGATTGTTGTCCAGAAGGATAGCATGGACTTCATCTTCAAGTCAAGGTAAGACCCCAATTGTAATGAAAATGGGATCTTACTAAGAGAGAACAATCCAATATTTAGATTTTGGGTATCCTTTTGTTGATCGGTCTGTTTAAAATGAATCCAAGCATCAGACTAAAAAAGCTTTTGAAAATAACCGAATATTTCGATTATGGTCAAAATATGATATTTGTAAATCTGACTCTGAAAGAGTTCGTGCCTCACCAGCCACGAACCTCACCGCACGTCACTGCTATATAGTATAATATATGTTAGTATAGCATGCTTTTATCCCACGAGAGAACCTTATGGTAGGATAAAGCCTGCAACCATTAACAGCATTTTAGTTAGACTGATGGAACAAAGTCGTGTCATGTCTTGTATTGCCTCACCCTATTTTTCATCCATATGACTTTATCAATTAAAGATACAAATAATATTCCAAAGGCTTTTTTCAATCATTGAATGCAACAGTGTGGTACATAACAGTAGGTTGGTAGTGGCCAGTGGCGAGCCGTCAGGGCCCTCTAGGCCCTCTGTGAGGGCCTAAGATATTCTAAAAAATAATATTTGAAAACATTAAAAAAACAAAAAAAATTTTTAAATATTATTTTTTATATTTTGTTGTTACATTTTTCATTAGTTTTACCAAAATATCTTGATTTAATTGTATATAAAATAATATTTCCAAAGAAATAAATCCTTCAAATCTGCCTGTTCAGTTTCTGTTGGAATGTGAAGGGTTAAACGCCGTCTCTGCGAGTTTACGGAGCGTCCACACTACAGCTTCAAAAACACCTTGGAGCTGGGCGTGTCTGTAGCTTGGGGATTTTATTCAAGCAACACGACCAACAACCAATCACATGAATCTCCCGCCCCCGAGATACAAAACAAAAACCCCCGGGGATTTTATGGGAGCAATATATATATAAACTCCCCAAACAGGCGAAAACCTACCAGTTTCACCCACTGTCTCTGCCACCTCCCTCCATGCCTGGTTCCTCCGGTTTGTATCCCGGTAGGTGAAGAGGGTCTGGTCATATAAAACCGGGTGATTTGCTACGGCGATAATTAGTTTCTCCTCCATCTTTTTTTGAAATATAGAAATGAACGGCGGGATATCTCTCCTAGCTTAGACGCGGTTTGATTGGCTAGCGCTGGAGCTGTCAGATTTTCAGAAACGGGATTTGATTGGCTGGCGCTGGCTACTCCGGCGTCAGAAGTTGTTCAACTTCTGATGCCGGAGACGGACCGCTCTGCTACCCACAATTCAGTTCGGCGAAAAAGCGAGGCAACGTGACGTCACCCCATTCAAAGTGAATGGGCAGATTGGAGTTGTCGACGCTTCCGACGCTGTCGACGCTGTAGTGTGGACGGGCCGAGAAGACGGGAGAGCTTGTTGGTCTCTCTCTACATTCACAGAGGGCCCGCTATAGTAAACTCAACGAGAGAGTAATGTCAAATGACAGTACAATTGACCAATCATATCTTCCCTCTAAATGGGCGGGCTTTATTTTCGCGGACTTTATGACAAGTTCCGCCCGCTGTGAGGTCTATGTGTACTGGCCGCGGCCGCAGCTAGACCCTTCTCACTACATGAGTTTCTCTTTACCCATGGATGCACAATAACAACGGACCATATCGCCTTACTGCCAGCCCACGGAGCTGTAATAATGGATATATTGCACATGTTTGCTGTAATTCATCATTTGTAAAATATTATACTACATGGGCTCAGGCTGTATGATGTAAATCTTGTACCGTAAATGTTGTATCGACGTAGATTAACGTTCCTGTAGCTTCTTATTGCACTTGCAATTATTTTAGTTACTTGTGGGCTACTTAACATGAATAATCACAGTTACTATCCTTTTACTCCATCACATTTCAAAAAGAAATATGCTATTGTTATTTTAACTCCACCATAGTAATCCATCATTAGCTTTACTTTTTAGATACAGTTTTAACTCACAATTTATCATAACAGGCTTCAACATATAAGTGGTTTTATGTACAACCCACACAAGTATCATGCTAAATGAAGCTCTGTTGCTTGGATATCACTAGATCCTGATGTCAGCGTAATATAAAAGTACATAACGATTGATGTGTAATTTAGCATAATTTACTAGCTAGCCGCTAGCTGCTAACTGCTGCCTCGATAATATAAATCCAGTACTATGCTGTCATGAACGCGCGGTGCTGTTACGTGTACGCAAGTTCACGTGCTTAATGTGAACGAGCCTTTTGGGCGGCGTGGTTAAAGTTGCGCATGCTCTATGAGTGCACATACGGGTACTTCTCAGGCATGCCGGGTAATCTGTGACGTTTTGCTCTCTCAAAAGTTGGGCCATTTTGTCATCATGCGCCATTGAGCAACTCTAATAGGAATGAATGAGGCCCCGCCTCCCACGCTGTATCCAGTTCTTATTATACATCCATGGTGCAGTGACGTGTCCTAAAACCCGGAAGTAAGCTTCACTCGGATTCCCTCGACAGAAAGCAATGGGATTTCTCCATAGGATTTTGGAAAATAGCTTGAAATAAGGTCTATGGAAACGAACCTGTTAGATAAATGCACGTTTTGTTCAGCCGGATAATATCAATATGTCTACCCTACTTTTATTATTTTCTAATCATAAATCTAATCGATAGATTTATGATGGATAGATTTCGTTCACGATGGCTCATGTCAGTGATACTAGTGATGATGACATCGTTGCGAAATTATTAACCGAGTCATTTTCAAGATTGAGTTAGCCTACAATGATAAACTGGAGTGGCAAAGGATCAGCTGAATGACCCGCATGTGCTTCATCCAAAAGGACAGGAGGATGGACTTTGTGTTTAAGTGATTTGATCATCAAAGGTAGGCCTAACCCCCTGATCCCACCGGAAGCGTCTGCGCTGCGGCTGCGTCATAACCCATCAGGCGCGTTTCAAAACGTTGCGGAAGCGGAGCGTCGTGTGTGCAGCCTCGCAGTTGTTCCACTTCCTGCGCTGCGCCGCGTCAAAAATAGGATTCATCCTATATTTTAGAAATTCCTTGCGGCGAGGAGCTTCTGGGACGCTTCGAGCCGCGGCGCAGCACGGCGCAGCTCGGCGCAGCTCGGCGCAGCGGTCTGGTGGAATAGCACCCATTGACTAGAGTGGCCGCGATCGCTAAAAACGCCGCAGCCGCAGCGCAGCACAGCGCAGCACAGCGCAGCACAGCGCAGCACAGCGCAGACGCTCCTGGTGGGATTAGGGGGTAAGTCATTTTCAATGTGGGCCGCCGTGCCGACTTAATTGAGAACCGCAGTGACGCGTCGTAAAACCCGGAAGTAAGTTAGCATTTTTAGCACTTCCGGTTCCTTTTTCTCCATAGGGTTTTGGAAAATAGCTCGAAATAAGGTCTGTGGTTGACACAAATTTAGAGATAAATCACTTTTTGTTCTACGACATTAAATACATCAGCAGTGACCCCACAGGTGATTTCTGAAGAGTTTACGTGTCTGAAAAACGATGGTTGTTACCGAGTGGCTGAATAGGACTACAGAAATTGTCGAGGCCGTTGTACGTCATTACGCCTAACACGTAAACACTCCCGCTACATTTGTTTTCCCCTGTGTTCTGCTTGAAAGCAAGTACCTGCCTATCTTTAGTATCTGTATATCTATATCTGACCATTAGAATCTGTATTTTTGAAATTGTTGTTTTTAACACCGTAGTTTTACAAATGATAGAATAATGAATTACCAGTGTTTTCCAATTTTACTCAGCAGTTCGTTTCGTTAGCTAACGTTAGCTAAAGCTAGCGCTACTAGTTAGCTACGCAATGGTTTGTTGCTTTGCTCCGGGTTGCAGCCACAGGTCCTCGCATGTAACGTGCTCGTTCTATCGTTTCCCGGCCAATGTTTTCCAAAGGAGAGTCTGGATTCGTGCTATGAGGTAAGCTGACGTTACATTTTTGTCCATGTCACGGTGAAATGTAAATGATGGGGAGTGACTGTATCGCCGTTTTAGAGATGGCACTGCTGAAAAGACCGCAACATAAGTAAAGATAATGAATACATCCTATTAAAACCTGTGTGGCTTATATGATAAGTCTAATTAGTACAAGCAGCATAACGTTTCACCATGTAACTAAAGATTGTAGTCAGGGAAATCAGTTTGACATATTGAACTAATAACAAATCACCTCTGGCTGGCAGAGAACTCTCTGCTCCATAGCTTCTCTTGGACGTAAAATCACATGTACATTTTACATTTATATTCAATTTAATATTCCATCCCTCACATACTTTTGTATATATAATAACTTATATTTTGTTTTTCTTGTTATGCTGCTGCAACACAAACATTTACCAAATTGGGATCAATACAGTAATATCTTAATTAATTAAGAACTATTATAATTAGTGTAGCAGCTGACACCTATTTTCAATATGGATTAATCTACCATTTATTTCTTTAGTTCAATTTTCATCTATAAAAATGTCAAAATAGTGAAAATGTTCACGAGACAAAGTGCAACGTTATATCTTTAGATATTTTGTTTTAGCCTATGTACTGTATGTCTTAATGCTCTTATATGTGACGGTGTGACTTCCATGAAACTAATATTTTATATCTTCCCAACAGACGAGCTGACAGGAAACCTAACACTCTAACAACCACAACATTGCAAAGGCGAGTAAATGTAAATTAAAAATGATTGAATGATGAATGACACCATTTTTTTATTTCTTCTTCTTTCTTGCAGTGAGGTGAAGCTGACCTTGCACTTGGTGCCAGTAAGGATGCTCCTCACGCAGGCTGAATGTTTCTCCCTCCTTACTGACACAGAAGCCCTTGATTTGCAATGCTTCACTAATTGTCATTTCCCTGGCTCCGTAGGGACACTTTACCTCCAGCACAGCGGAAGACCCTACCAGACCATCTGGAGATGCCCCCAACAATTCTGATTGGGAGAGCCACAAACCTGACTCATGGACCTGCATCTGGGTTGCAGTGGTGAATGCCCTGACGCCCTCACATTCATTCATAGTCCCCAACTGTACAGACAAAACACCATCAAGGGCCTGTTGTTGCCCTAGCACCCTGGCACTAAGGGAAGCAGTCACACGCTTTGACCTCAGGACAGCTCCAAAGTTGCTGGCAGTCAACCTTCCTTTCCTGAACAAATGCCAGTTTGGGTTGGTTCGCTGACCAGTGGTAGCCACCTGAATTGCCCTCTGTTGCTCCTCAGACAATGCCATGCTTGCCACAATTGCCTCAGGTCCCTGATGCCCAACAGATTTGAGAATTTCAGGAACAGTAGGTGTTTCCAAGTTGTAGTGTTCCTCTTCTGGCTCGGGGGAGAGAAGCCAAGAAATTCCTGAGAACCTGCCACTGAGTCACGATCTTCGGAGGTGGGCTCTCTTGTCAGCGGGTTAAATTAGTTATTGGTTGGAGGAAATAGCTCCTCCACTGACTGCGTATGTTTAGCTGCCTTTGGCTTCTTCCACTGACAGGGGGTGTCAGTGCAGCTGAAATTGTGGATGGCAAAGATGGCTAATGCAGCCGCATGACAGCATTTCCATTTTCCACGTGGGCATTCACATTTTGTGGAGAGAATTCCCTCTTCTCCTGTAGATACCTGTGGTGGTGGGATTGTTTTATTATTTAAAATATATTTACATTTGTAATGCCTTCCCAATTATCCCTTTAATTGTTTTTAGCCTACTGTATGTTTATTTCATGGATATTTCTGTGTTTTCTGGTGTGTAATATTTGTAATCTTGGGGCCTCTTCTCTTTAACGTCTACATGATACCACTGGCTCAGATAATGAAGAACAACAAAATAAGTTACCATAGCTATGCAGATGACAGTGACACACACATTTACGTAACAATTTCACCAGGAGACTATGCTCCAATTCAAACACTGAGTAAGTGCATTGAACAAATCAATGACTGGATGTGTCAGAACTTTCTCCAATTAAACAAAGGGCTGAGGTAATGGTTTTTGGAGCCAAGGTGGAACGTATAAAAGTTAGCGCTGAGCTTCAGTCTGCAATGTTCAAAACAACAGAGCCAGAAATCTAGGTGTAGTCATGGACTCTGACCTGAGTTTCAACAGTCACATTAAAACAGTTACTAAATCAGCCTACTATCACCTAAAGAACATATCTAGGATTAAAAGACTAATGTCACAGCAGGATTTGGAAAAACTTGTCCATGCTTTTATCTTCAGTAGACTGGACTACTGCAATGGTGTCTTCACAGGTCTCACTAAAACATCTATTAGGAAGCTGCAGCAGATTCAGAACGCCGCTGCTCGAGTCCTCACTAACACTAAGAAAGTGGGTCACATCACTCCTGTTCTGAAGTCTTTACACTGGCTTCCTGTGTGTCAAAGAATAGATTTCAAAAATACTGCTGCTGGTTTATAAAGCACTGAATGGTTTAGGCCCAAAATACATTTCTGACCTCCTGCTAAATTATGAACCATCCAGATCTCTCAGGTCTTCAGGGACTGGTCAGCTTTCTGTCCCCAGAGTCAGAACTAAACATGGTAAAGCAGCGTTCAGTTATTATGCTCCAAATATCTGGAACAAACTCCCAGAAACCTGCAGGTCCGCTGCAACTCTGACTACTTTTAAATCCAGGCTGAAGACTTTTCTTTTTGTCGCTGCTTTTAATTGAACTATTCATATATTAGACTGCACTGTAACTTTTATCCATGTATTTTTTCTTTTCATGTTTATTTTATTAGCTTTTCTTTTTAATGACTATTTTTAAATGCCATTTTCTTAATGTCTTTCATTTTTTGTAAAGCACTTTGAATTGCCTTGTGTTGAAAAGTGCTATATAAATAAACTTGCCTTGCCTAATAAAGATTTCATGTGACACATAACATGGATTTGTTGATGGGAATTAATGTGAATAAATCAACTCTAGGTTAACGGTACTCTTGCTATCACTACTCACCAACACTATAAACCTTGTCTCTCATGCTAGCCCTGACAACACCGATAAGTACACCTTCATCGAGGCTGCACTGTTTTATGTGTCCTGACTTGTAGTGGTTCTCTCCTCTATCTACACTCTTCTTGTCATCTTTGTAAAACGATATCAGACTGGTAATTGACACAGCCATGACTTCTAGTTAAATTCAGTGTGGCTAAAATGAAAAGCTTTGTTAAAATATGCAAGCACGCGAATGTCAAAGTCAGCTTTATTGTCAAAAATTCTACATGTGTTATACATCCAGAAATATCGTTTCCTACAGTGTGACATGTAGCCTATACATAAAACAAAAAGGGCCTAGATAAACGGGGTATACAGTTTAAAATGTTAATATATTTAAAGTGTTCAAAGTGCAGTTTCAGTGCAAGTCAGTTGAAACGATCTTAAGTTGGCGTGACGTTGAAGTCGTGCGACCCTGCTGCTGTACTGGCTTGTAGTTCGTTTATAGCATAACGTTAGCATTTCGCTTTTGGCGACTAGATTTATGATTAAAAAATTATAAAAGTAGGGTAGACAATAACATGTGGAGATTATCCGGCTGAACAAAACGTGATCCCTCTCTTAAATGTGTGTCAACCACAGACCTTATTTCGAGCTATTTTCCAAAATCCTATGGAGAATTTGCATTGTGTTTTTCACGAAGGAACCGGAAGAAGTTTACTTCCGGGTTTTACGACGCGTCACTGCGGTTCTCTATTCATTTGTAATTGTTACTTGGCTGTGGGTATATGGGGGTTATTCCCTATCTTTATTCAAGAGCGTGGTATTTAAATTTGAGAGCATACTTTATTGATTTCTTTCCCTCAAACCCTGTCCTCGCACTCAAATAGTGCCTGCTTGCACTTAGATTTGCTCTGCTTTTGCTCAAACTGTACGCTTGCACTCAGATATATTGCTGCGTACAGATTTGTTCTGCTCTCAGATTTATTCTGTGCGCGCTCGAAACTTTTGTGCAACAATCCTGTCAAAATCCCTCAACCAATAGGAGGCCAGGTGTCCTTGCGGGTGCGTTCGCTTTACTTATTACAGCGTCCCGTAAGGGCGGTTACTCTTTGGTTTATAAACTCCCGCCCTCCACGGCTTTATCACATAGCATGTACCGCACTTGTTTGATTTACAACTACCTTACATAATAGCTACGTTCAGTGGCGGACTGGGACTAAAAATCAGCCCGGGAATAAAATAAAAAAATGAAATCGTCCCTCCGTTGCCTTCTGCACAGAACATAGTGCGAGGTGGTTGCTATGCAACAACAATAACAGATAGCGAATGTCGTTGTTTAGGTGCTTTTTTTTCTGGAGATAGGCAATAACCCCCATATGGGTGCCCTGTCATGATAGGTGTTTATATAAATGGTGTTGTTTTGTGTGGTAGAGCATAGTGGTAGAGGGTCGCTGTCATTGATGCGTTTTGCACCCCGGGCCGCTGTTTTGATATTCCGCTGAAGTATACGCTGTGACGTAATATCTCTTATTTTCTTTCGAGGGAAGGGGGGGGGGGGTCAGAGGACCTAGGTATAAAAGTCACGGCTCGCCACTGGTAGTGGCGTGGGGGTGCATCTGGAATAAAGGAGTGTACTGTTAAAATGATTGAGCTATTCAGTCTTTCCTTTCATTATTAAAACTTACATTGAGATCTACATTCACTCAGGCTTTCAGTCGTATTCACTCCTACAGCTAGTCCTATACACAGTATTCTTGTTGTATACATTCCTTCACAAAGCTTTAAAAGAGGAGAGTTAGAGACAAGAAGTGGGAGGAAGTAGTAGCAGTAAACAGTAAGAGTTTAAATGGCAAACATTTTTGGTTAAAATTCATCTTTGGCAATACACTTGACTTTCACATTTACAAGAAAACTGAATACTGTTTTATTTTAACACACATTTTCAATTAATCGTAATTGGGTAAGGTTAATAAAAACCAAAAACACCATTGATTCTGCCCTTGATTTTATCCTGAGGAGGACAATTTAGCCATTAAAGGGGTCACTGCTGCAATGGCGACTCAGGGTCAAACCCGGATATAATCACATTTATCCTTTGGTGTGCATTACAGATTTATTAAGAATAATCATTCATTTATGAGTAAGACTCTTCAATATTTTAGTGGAAGAGTGTGTACTTGGTATTAGCTCATACTTTCAGTCTGGTTTTTTGTCTGCAGCCATCTATGCATCGCTCTGTCCATCCATCCAGAGAGGCTGACTCCTCGTGCCCTGTAGCCCAGGACAGGGCCTCTCTCCGGGGGACAGTAGCCAGCTTTGTTCCCCCATCATGCCTCGCATTCCCCAGACCTGCCCTGGTTCCCTGACATGCCTGCTCTGTGGGCAAGCAGCCTGCCAGCCAGGGAACCAGCATCCAGCCCAGACAGCCGGTCGGCCATCCAGCCCTACATTCATACATTTGAGCGGCTGACTTATGTACCCCCCTGGCCCAGAACAAGGCTTCTCTCTGGGGGACAGTAGTCGGCTTTGTTCCCCCCCCTCATGCCTCACATTCCCAAGTCCTGCCCTGGGTCCCCCCTCAAGGCACAGGGCACTATGAGGGGCACAGACCTCTGTACGCCCCCATTTCCCTTTCTCTTTCTGATATTATCGCTCTTTAACCCCTACTCCCTCCATCTCCGCCACATCACCACCACCAACACCACATCTTTTTTTCTTTCTCCAGCTTTAAGCTTTCACTGATGCCCTTTCTTGTGTCTTTTCTGCCTCACAAAAACCCATAAAATGGACAGTTTACAACCTTGTCTATCTATTTCCCTCCCACACAATCTGTATCAATGTTCTTTCCAAATCCCTCTCCTCTGTGATTCAGATTTGATGGTTCGGCATTATCAAACTGCCTGTAACTCAAATATCATACCTATATATTTCTCGCCTTATCCTCTCTTTTTCAGCTTTGCACTTCCTCTAAAACACACTAATACCCAACTTTTCCAAATCATTCTGTAATGCTATCTCAGCGCCAACCACCAGTTCACCTTTTAGCTGCACGCTCAAAACACAAATCACAAAAAAACTGATCCAGTGCCAGTGGCTGTCTGTACCTAGAGCCCACTTCTATTCAGCGAGGAGAAGGGTGGGGGCGTAGGCCATAATTAAAGATGGCGTCCTTGCTGCCGCGGCACAATGGCTCCACACAGAGAAGGCTTTTATTGCATGTATTTTTCTCAACAGGAGAGTGGGCAGTCTACCCTCTTTGAGCATTTAATTGGTTTAACAGCTGGAGAAGAGGGAGGGGGGGTCCAATTGAGGAGAGGAAACAAAGACATGGAAGAAAAGTGTGCGTCACCAGGATTTTAAATTTGTCGTGTCTGATGTTGATAAATGTATCAGTGGCAGACAGATTTTTTTGATATTTTGCATGAGGGTGGAAATGAATGATTTGCAGGCCTGTCGCCTCCCATCTGCACACTTATCCTCATCATGGATATTATAATTATTTTAAAATTACACCACTATTGAGGTACCTTTTTGTTTTAGGATTTTGAAAACATGCTATACCTTTCACCCACTGTGTGTGTGTGTGTGTGTGTGTGTGTGTGTGTGTGTGTGTGTGTGTGTGTGTGTGTGTGTGTGTGTGTGTGTGTGTGTGTGTGTGTGTGTGTGTGTGTGTGTGTGTGTGTGTGTGTGTGTGTGTGTGTGGTGTGGTGTGTGTGTGTGTGTGTGTGTGTGTGTGTGTGTGTGTGTGTGTGTGCTTGGGTGAATGCGGATGCTGACAAGTGTCTTTGTCTGTCCTCTGCCAATAAATGAGAACTGGAGCAGGGCCTAGGGGCAAGGTGAGGCTGTGACGTTCCTCTGGAGGTTTCAACTAATGGAGATCCACTGTTGGGATGGATAACTGGCCCTTAAGGGCACGGTTGTGGATTAAAAATGTAATCCACTGCACACATTACCTAGAACAGGCTGGAAATTGCATTCTGAGGTGTAAGTGGCCTCAGTCCTATACTTTAACCTCCCCCACTCATTTTGCACCACCCCAATGTTGTTATTGGAACATTCTCCTAATGTTGCTGTTTCATTTGATGGGACATGTTTAGAGACCAAAAATATTATCCATAAACCTCTTTTACTTTTATATGAGTGCCGAGTACATTTTTACATCCCTGTGACTAAACATAAGAACAAGCACTAAACCCCTAAGTATCACAACAGGTGCATACTCCAAAATAAATCAGAATAGTTACAGCACATTTTATTTAGCAAATCAAATGTAAAGCGTACAATGGACAGTCAACTGTTTACAGGCAGGGGTTTTGAAGGTGAAACATATATTGTCATAACTGACCATTTCCTTCAGAAAACTCAAATATTGATGCTTTTATTACTAGTATTTTATTGTTATTTTTATAATAGAGATTAAATTAAATGAATTTAGATGAATCACTTCCATGTTGCATCACCATTTTTCACAGTAGCTTCGTGTTTTCATGTTACTGGTTCTTTCATTCTTTGCAATCTGCAATCTTATGTTATGGTTGACGACAGATAGCCAACAGCAGTTATTTATAAATTATCTTTTTTGTCTTTGGCTTCAATCTTGTAAATCTTTGTTTTACATCCAAGTGTCTTTTTCTGTCCTTGACATTCAATCAACATGTTTGTGTATATGGTTGCATCTGTTCATTTCAAATGAGCCAACCAACCCTGTGACATAATTTGCCACGAAAGATATAACAGTATATCATGACTGATAAGAGTGCAAATCCATTTAGTAAACCACCACATTTATTCTGAAATTTCAACCTAATTCACTGGGTTAGATGTGAAAATATGATGGCTCTACACACTGTTCTACCCTCTGTCTGTCCCCCTGACCACTGGGCAGGTTCTCTGCTCTTCTTTGAAGGAATACTGTTAAATTAGCAATATAAAAATAGAGAAATCAATCTTCGATGTTCTTAGCCAATCGTTGACCTCTTAACCCTAACCCAATCGCCCAACCCTACCAGATGCCCTCAGACTTTCCCAACATTCCTCATCACCTGACCTCCCTGCCCTTCTTCACACCTGTTCCAACTACAACCCAGCAATAACCTGACTTTCCTCACACATACATTTGCCTGCATCCCATACTTGCGTCAGCCCTGCAGCACATAGTCTCCAATGCTCCTTTTTTCCTCCTCATATAGTATTGGATATTTCTTCAGGAATACACAATCTTTACATACAGGAAAATCTTGTCATTTGTAAATCCTCAGCATATACTGTTTTGGTCTTATGAGCAGATTACCATATAAATCGGAGGGTTTACGATTCTATAATACCCCCACGTTATCTTCGGTGAGCCTATTCATCAGCAGTGTATCCATCACAATATGCCCACCTTGTTGCTATCAAATGTGAGCTTTAGTGGAGGCCTAATGGGCAAGGTGGGAGGGTATACACATGAAGGGATGGGTGGTAAACATGCGTGATGTGTTGAGGGGGACTTCCCACAGCTATACTCCAGAGACTGAAAAGCTTATTTCACACTTCATTTCACTCTAATACCTAGAACAACAACACGGGAAAACACACTTACCCATTCAAACACAAACAAACATCTCTGTAATGTATTCCAAATGTCAGCTAACACACACACACCTGACCCCAGACATCATACGTTTCTGCATATGAACATGGATCTAATGTACACATTTGTCACCCACACACTGAATAATGTAAAGGGATAGGAAGAAGGGGGTGGTGGCATATAGAGAAGTAATACAATGAGCTAAAGACCAGAAACATCATCTTCTTCTATCAAGGAGTGTGTGTATGATGCATCCTGTGTTCAGTCTCTAAATAAAAGTGTTTGTGTGGGCTGACAACAAATCAATAGAGCACAGCTCATAACCTGTAAATGCATTCTTTTGAAATGCTATTAAAGAATTCTCTCAGGTATTGCAAGCAACCATGCTTAAAGACACTGTGAACTAAAACTGGAGATTATCAGCAGAAAGAGGAGATGGAGGGAACAAAACAATGCCTGTTCAGACTCTGAATCATATACTAGGTTCTTCTAACACGCACAATTTTGCTTAAAATGAAGGAAAAGCTTGCTTGCATAACTGCTAGTTGTAAGCAGTTGGTATGGGTGATCCTCACTAAACTTTGACATGTAATATTAGGGACTGAATATGGACCGTTATGTCCATGGTCTGAGCTGGTCAACCACTAGCTTGCTATGCTAATTAGCTAAATGGCTAGTTAGCGCTGAGTAGTCTCGTGTTTTTCTATGTGTTTTTGTGAATAATTTATTGGTATTGCGGATAGTTTGTGGATACTATATCAGGGTTGCCAACTTTGGGTAGGCTACCTGGCTGGAGTGAGATTTTGATAGCATGGGTTTAATTACACATATGCGCACTAAATGACTGCTATTGTGTCAGTAGCGGGACCTTAGCATATATATAGGATATTGTAGAGCCGATGAATGGGAGTCGGAGGCGGTGTGTTCAGTATGGAACTGCACACTTTATTAACACGAAACATTCAGACATGTAAGACATTATGTAAAGCTAGCATGAATGAACAACAACCCCGGTGCCCTCACTAACGGGTCCGGTTTGCAACACACACAAACACACGGTGAATTATGTCCTATCACGTGGCACCACACAAGCCCCCCCAGAATTCACATGTACACAAAATCAGCGTGGTGGGGAGGAACGACACGCCTACCCCCACGACTCCTGCGCACGGGAGTCCGAAAAGCGATGTCCGCCTGTGCGGCCCCCGGAAGAGTTGGGACCGGAACCATAGGCCCCGATTCCAAGACAGGGATAGAGGCCGGGGTGCGGCCCCGTCGCGGAGGTCGAGCCAGCACTTCCAGCTGTCGGGAACGACTGGCCGCGAGGCCCGTGGAAACGTCACACAGGAGGGTAAAGTTTTATGCATTTTCCAGAAAAGGTGGTAGTTTGGTAAACAGTGACATCAACGACATGTTTGGTCTGTAAAATGTCCAAAAGTAAAAGAATGGGAGATAAATATCCCAAAGTCTCATTTTATTATATTTTGTGTGTTTCTGGTCCTCTTTCAGTTGAGACAGTGTATGAAGGATGTGTCAGGATGTAGAACTCTTGTGTGAACATTGGATAAAGCCAGGTTCATATTCTTGTTTCATGTTGTTGACATATTAATCAAAGGTTTGCACAGAGAGATATATCTTTGTGTTGCGCCATAAATCAGAAAATACTGCATTAAAAAAAGTCATTTCCTGCATGTTTTTGCAGTGTGATATAAATAATGTACAAGCTTTCAGATTGCTGTAGTTCACTAAACAGAGACATTAACGACATGTTTGGTGTTGAAAATGTCCGAAAAAGTGAAAGAATGGGAAATAACTATCCCAAAATCTCAAAATGTTATTATATTTTTTGTGTGTTTGTGGTCCTCTTTCAGTTGAGACACTGTAGGATGCTTCCGGAAAAGACCAAACACTGGATGTCTTTCAGTCGCCAACATGTGTTCTATTTCGTCCCTACTGACCGCCAGAGGCGGTGCTTTAGCACTGGATATGTCCATCGCGCGCATGCGCAGCTCGAGTACCAATAACAACAAAGTCACCTGTGACCCACGTGACACCGGCTATATCAGCCGGTATTGTCAGAGGATCTGTTCCTTTTCATCTTCTCGCTGCGCGAGGGTACCGTGGCTACGTTTTCGTAGCCTACAGCGTTCAGGTTTGAACGTTTGATCGGAGGGATTTCTCTGCAAACAGCTGGCCGCGTGAAGCTTCGCGACTGACAGTCGGGGCTACGGGTCGTTAGACGCGTCCTCCAGGAGCTGCGCCGGCTGTGCAGAGCCGCGACAGACAGGTTTGTGTCAGCTTGTTGCTGGCGATGGCTGTGTTTCCACACCCGCTCCCAGCCAAGTTGTCCTGATTACCGTCTTATTGTTTGTGGCTTAGACTTTCTGGTGACGACAGTGTTCCCGCTTCCTCTCCCATAAAGTTGCCCTTATGCTCTTTTGAAAGTTCTGCTTGTGGCATTGTGCCCGAGCTATCATTAGCATTTGAGTCCCAGCTTTGGCTGCGTCCCTCATTCGATTTAGTATGGAAAGCCAAGAGTGTCATACTTTAAACCCGTTTTTCGTTTAGATGCAGAAAGTAAGGTAAGTACTTTCTATTTTCTAGAAGCTATTATCTGGTCTTAACATTTGTGTTCTGACTTAGTCGCTTGATTGTTAGCATCAGCCGCTTGGCTAACACCTTGCTGTTGAGCTTAACTATTAACTCAGGGCAGTGCTCCTGCTCCCTGTAGCATAGGGTTTGATTGCAGTAGCGCTAGTTCGTTGTATTACTGCTCCTAGTACTAGACTCCTAGCACTAGGATGATATGCAGAGAACATCTTCACGGCGGGTGCTGTGTGCTCGGCATGTGCGGTTACTACTGTAACCAGACACGGTTCTATGCGGGCTGTTCTCTTTCTTAGAAGCTAATTATCTGGTCTTAACATTGTGTTCTGACTTGGTTGCTTGATTGTTAGCAGCAGCCGCTTGGCTAACACCCTGCATGTACGGTTAAGCTTCATTATTTAACTCAGCCGGTGAGGGCAGTGCTCTCGCTGCTGCTACCGGTAAACGCATGGTATGGTTGCAGTAGCGCTATATCGTGGTATTTACTGCTCCTAGTACTAGACTCCTAGCACTAGGACGATATGCAGAGAACAATCTTCACTGTGTGTGATGTGTGCTCTGCATATGTGGCCATTAAGGAGGATTTCATCCTCCCAATATTATATTGTCTAGTGGGCAGCCGTTGGCTGACACTTTTAGGCACCGGCCACAGTTACTATTGTAACTAAGGTTCTAAGCCGTAACTACGGTTCCAAGCTGTGTAAGTACTGGCCATAGTTAATACTGTAACTATGGGGTTAAGCCGTAAGTACTGGCCATAGTTACTACTGTAACTACGGTTCCAAGCCGTGCACGTACTGGCCATAGGCAATACCGTAACTACAGCTCTATGCCGTGTAAGTACTGGCCATAGTTACTACTGTAACTACGGTTCTAAACCATGTAAGTACTGGCCATAGTTACTACTGTAACTACGGTTCTAAACCATGTAAGTACTGGCCATAGTTACTACTGTAACTACGGTCCAAGCCGTGCAAGTACTGGCCAGAGTTACTACTGTAACTACGGCTCTATGCTGTGTAAGTATCCAAGCCGTGCAAGTACTGGCCAGAGTTACGACTGTAACTACGGTTCTAAGCCGTGTAAGTACTGGCCATAGTTACTACTGTAACTACGGTTAGATGCCGTGTGAGCCCTGGCCATGGTTACTGCTGTAACTACGGCTCTGTGCTATTCTATTCTTTAGAAGCTAGTTATCTGGTCTTAAACATGTGTGTTATTTGACTTGATCTCGCTTGATCGTTAGCAGCAGCCGCTCGGCTAACGTCTTGCGTATACGGTTAGCTTCTTTATTTTACCCAGCTAGGTGAAGGCAGTGCGGATGTAGCTACATCCCTTTTTCTGTTCGGCGAGTAGTAGCACCGCTCTACTCTTTCCGTTCAGCAGGTAGCCGGTGAAGGCTGTGTTCCCGCACCCGCTCCCGGTTACACTGCATCTGGCATTCGTCTCTAACTCAACCAGTGAAGGCAGTTCTCGCCCCCGCTCCTGGTAGACGCCAAACCGCCTTGTTTTTTCTGTTAAGCAGGTAGCTGGTGAAGGCTGTGTTCCCGCACCCGCTCCCGGTTACGCTGCATCTGGCATTCGTCTCTAACTCGACCAGTGAAGGCAGTGTTCTAGCCCCCGCTCCTGGTAGACGCGGAACTGCCTTGTTTCTCCGTTAAGCAGGTAGCCGGTGAAGGCTGTGTTCCCGCACCCGCTCCCGGTTACACTGCATCTGGCATTCGTCTCTAACTCAACCAGTGAAGGCAGTTCTTGCCCCCGCTCCTGGTAGACGCCAAACTGCCTTGTTTTTCTGTTAAGCAGGTAGCTGGTGAAGGCTGTGTTCCCGCACCCGCTCCCGGTTACGCTGCATCTGGCATTCGTCTCTAACTCAACCAGTGAAGGCAGATTTCTCGCCCCCGCTCCTGGTAGACGCTAAACTGCCTTGTTTATTCTGTTAAGCAGGTAGCTGGTGAAGGCTGTGTTCCCGCACCCGCTCCCGGTTACGCTGCATATGGCATTCGTCTTAATTTAACCAGTGAAGGCAGTGTTCTCGCCCCCGCTCCTGGTAGACGCTAAACTGCCTGGTTCCGTTAAGCAGGTAGCTGGTGAAGGCTGTGTTCCCGCTCCCGGTTACGCTGCCTCTGGCACTCGCCTCTAGCTCAGCCAGTGAAGGCAGTGTTTTCGCCCCCGCTATTAGTAAACTGCCTTATTTACTAATCCAGCTAGGTGAAGGCAGTGATCTCGCTCCCGCTCCCTCTGCCGTAACGTGGGTGTAATTACATCCCTCTTTCTGTTCGGCGAGTAGTAGCAACACTCTACTCTTTCCATTAAGCAGGTAGCTGGTGAAGGCTGTGTTCCCGCACCCGCTCCCGGCTACGCTGCATCTGGCTACCTACAGAATGGTTCATTCATGTAGCGCCTGTAGGGTTTCTCTTGAGCCCGAGGACGGCCACGACCGCTGCCCCTCCGGCCTCGGCCGCTTTTGGCGGTCAGTGGGGACGAAATTCGAGCATCTGAGGGAGGTTCTCACGGTAAACGCCTGCATGAGCTGTAGCTGCATGCCTCGGGTGCTCAGAGTGGCTCGAATCACTGAGGTGGAACGTCTGGCAGCAGCCAACAGACACCTCTCCTTGTCACGTACTCCTCCAGATCAATTCGGCCGTTCCCGGCGACTTGAGGGAGCGATGGCTTTGTGTGCTCCCCCCCCCCAATAGAAGGACTAGAAATAGGCTGTCCTCTAAAGTGGATCGGCTAGCTGCCGATAGGGGCATGATGAAGTCGCCTCTTGCCCCCCCCCCCCCCCCCTCCTTCGGTTGGCGCCCCTCCTGCGGTTGGCGCCCCTCCTTCGGCTGACGCACCTCCTCCGGTTGACGGAGAGTCCTCCGTCGCGTACCAGTCGAGCCAGGGGAGCTGTTTAGATCAGCTGCCCTGGAGGCACTGGAGTGTGCCGCCCAAGCTAGGCAGACCAGGCAGCAGCACTCGGGTCCTCGCAGACCTGTGCCCACTCCCAGCAGGCCCAGGGGCCGCTCTAGCAGCCGCACTCAGCCGCTGGATTACAGGGGTGGTCTGCAGAGGTCTTAGCGGCCCACTCAACCGCCTCCCAATGACTTTCATGCCCCATGTCGCCCGCCTTCCATGCGGCCTCGTGCCCCAGAGCCTTACCGGGACCCCCCCAAGCGGCTCCAGGGTCCGGGGGGCTGGGCTCTGAAATCCCGGGGGTGGTCGGCGGCTGCTTTCCTAGCAGCAGCTCAGTTTCTGGGCAGTCTGTACTTCCGTCCCTTGGGTGGTTTTCACCTTAACCCAGGGGTACGGACCGCAGCTCCGGCCCCTAGCCTTCGGCTGGGTCTAATTGACAGTCGTCAGCGATCCGGCAGGGGCCCTACCTCTGGGCCAAGAGTTGTCCGTCCTTTTGTCCAAGGACGCAATCAACCCAGTAAGACCCTCTGCTTAGCCAGGGGGTTCTACTCGGCATACTTTCTCGTGAGCAAGAAAGTCGGCGGATTTCGCCCGATCTTGGACCTCAGAGGAATCAACAGATTCATGAAGGTGCTGCCATTCTATATGCTGACTACTGCATACGCACAGGTGGAGTGGTTCCCAACCGAGGGATGCCTACTTCCACGTGGGCCGGGCAAGAGGGTGCCTTATATTCAGTTCCTCCGGCCCTTGGGCAGACTGGCAGCTGCCTCGGCCGCTGGGCCCTTAGGCCCGCTGTTGTTGTGCCCCATGCAGATGTGGCTGAACAGCCTTTACTTGGACGCCAAGTGGCACAGGCACAGTGAAGTCAGGGTGTCGCAGCATTGCTCCACTCTCCGTCACGCTGGAGGGGCAGGGCCTATCTCTGGTAGGCGTGCCCATGGGCGCCATCCCATCCCGCCAGGAGACCATCACCATAGGTGCATGTCTCTCAGGGTGGGGTGCAGTGCGGCAGGGCAGGACCGTTCAGGGTCAGTGGTCTGCCCAGCAGAGTGCGCGCCGGGTCAACGTGCTAGAGCTTCGGGCCGTGCAGCTTGCACTCACGCACTTTCTACCCCAACTGGGGGGCAAGCATGTGCGTGTTCCTTGGGGACAGCATGTACATTGTTGCTTAGACAACAGTCCCTTCTAGATAGTGGACGTTCTCACTCCACTCTGAATTTATGTGGCTGCGATTCTGCCCGACATGTTCGGGTCGACGGCGCCACGGCGGGGTGCCACAGGTCGGTGTCCCTCTTTATGAGAGGGGCTTTACGGCAGCGTCCCCCTTGCACCCCGAGGGCTCCGGCTTGGGACCTGCCCTTGCTGCCGGATGCCCTATCACCTCCTCCCTTCGAGCCCCTGGCCCAGGTGGGGCTTAGCTGGCTGCCCACAAAGGCAGCATTTCTGCTTGCCATAGCCTCAGGGAAGTGAGTCGGGGAGTTGCATGTCCTCTCCATAAACAATACATGCCCGAGGTGGGACTCTCATGCGTTGCCCTTTGGGCAAATGTGGCATTCCCGCCCGGGGTCCTTCCACAAACTCACTTCAATCAGCCTGCCCAGCTGGCACGCTTTGACATTCAGGAGTACCGCACATCGAAGTTGCTGTGCCCGGGGGGTGCCCAAAGGGCGTATATCAAGGCTACTGCCTGTATACGGCAGGAGGAGCAACTCTTGAGTTTGCCCTGGCGGCACTAAAGGAGGTTAGGCCCTCTAACCAGTGGCTTCCCCACTGGGTTGTCGATACCATCTCACAGGCTTACGGGGCCAGTGGTCGCCCCCTGCCACCAGGCTGAGATGCCACTCTACAAGGAGCATCTCAACATATTGGGCTGCCCTGAGAGGGGTGCCCCTGGAGACCATCTGCACCGCGGCGTCGTGGGCGTCTTCTGGCACATTCTCCAGTTGTCATCAGGTCAATGTCGCCACTCCCCATTCTTTGGGCGTGGTCCTTTTGCCGAGCTCCGCTGCTTCCAGTGGTGAGCAAGGGCTTGGATTCTTCATGACATTGTTGGTATAGGTCATCCAGTGCTAAAGCACCGCCTCTGGCGGTCAGTAGGGACGAAATAGAACGATAGTTACGGCTGTAACTACGGTTCTATGAGTCCCGGATGACCGCCAGAGTTCCCTGTCACTCAGAATTCTTGTGTGCTCGCGAGAAGATTCGGGGAACAGATCCTCTGACAATACCGGCTGATATAGCCGGTGTCACGTGGGTCACAGGTGACTTTGTTGTTATTGGTACTCGAGCTGCGCATGCGCGCGATGGACATATCCAGTGCTAAAGCACCGCCTCTGGCGGTCATCCGGGACTCATAGAACCGTAGTTACAGCCGTAACTATCGTTTTCGAAACACTAACAGGGCCGGACTGGGACAATAAATCAGGCCGGGAATTATACACCCAGCCAGGCCACTACCAGTTTTTTGTGCCATTTTGCTGGATTTATTTGTCAATTTTTACAGCGTTGCTGCCCGTAGTGATAGCGCTCTAAATCTACTACCCAAAAATAAACATATGGACATGGGTTACTATTTAAAAAAAATTCCAAATCTATTTAGGAACATATTTTAAGTGGGGGTGGACCTCAAATCCTATAGGGAGGTCCGGGGGCATCCTCCCCCGGTAAGATTTTTTTTCAAATGTTGGACTTAAATGCATCAATCTGGTGCATTTTGAGGGGGAAATAAAGAGACTACACCCATATGAAACATAACTGTATACATTTAAAAAATCATAAAATCATAAGAACATGGCCATAACCAATAACATCCCATATCCAATATGAAAAAACATTGAAACTTGTTTATTTATTTGTTTTTGGTTCATTTTGAACCAGCCTCTCCTGTCTCCCCCTGCTCCTCTTTGAGGCAGCAGCAAAGACTAGTTTTAGCTCTCAACAAGTTTTAATAGTTTATCTTACCATTTTTCACCTACGTAGGTAATGTTTTTTTTTTATTATTCATGCATATTTTACTAATCACTCCCCCCTCAAATGGAAATATGTGTTTACATAAATGGTGACCAAACCTTTTGAGACCCACTGAGATAACTTAGACTAAGTTAACTATCTAAACACTCAGAGAGTCCTTTACCTCACCTGAGCTGTAGTTATCAGCCTCTCATTCTGACTGGAGAGGTGACTCATTCCTTATATCCGTTAGCGCAGCTAGCTAGCACCAGATGCTAACAACAACAACAATACACGTAACCGGTGCGCGCGCTTTATCTCACTCGCTCGCGCCACACATAACACACACCCTCCCGAGCTTGAATGACACACAGAGACCAATTGAGTATGATCTGTATGAAAGTGGCCATGTCGGCAGGCCACATCATGTAGACAGCCAGTCACCCTCTGTGAGGCAGAGTCAGACCCACATTTGCGCAGCGTTGCGTTCACAATACATACGTATTAAAAAAAAATCCTCAGGCCAGCAGGCCACTTAACAGGCCAGGCCATCGGGAAACCTCCCGGTCCTCCCGATGGCCAGTCCGGGCCTGAACACTAATATTAACGGGGAAACCCTGCAGGACTCAAATGCCTCGTCTCTGTTCCCCTCAACTCATTTGGGAGTGATGACTGATTATTATCAGTCCCGGGGGACTGCGGCAGGCTGGCTTGACTGTGTTTTCCGAAGTGGAGGCTGGCTTGACCACAGTCCCGGAGGGTAACGCTGCCCTTTCTCTGCACCTTGTTTCTCTTTCAGAAACACAGAGGGCTGTTTGTATGATGGGATCACAGACACGCTGCAATCGGTTTCCGCTAAAAGTCGAGTCCAGTGTCCAGAGCCATTTAATAGAAGAGTTACGACATCTCCGTTCACTCCAATGGACCACTTTTGTACAGCAATGGCGGATCGTGGAGCCTCTCAATCGTTCCCCGGAAGTTAGCGCCAAGGCTGGCAGAGCTGTGGAGTTGCAGCATAATACACCGTTCGTGACGGACTTTTAAAGGTAAGAAGAAGTTTAAAGATGTATATTGCGGATATTATCAGTACATCTGATTCAAATTAACATGTGTGTTAAAGGATGTCAGTGGATTATCCCTAAATTAGTAGATTTAGGGAACGTTTACAGATAACAGATTAAGCTAGCATACCGAAGCAAGTTAGCAACACACGTTGAACAGCCTTTTAATTGTACATTCCGTTCTCTCTATGTCATTTCGTCCAACATGTTGAATTAGAGAAGAGGGGCTTCTAAACGGGATTGTATGCGGGGGTGGAGGGAGTTAAATATTAGATAAATATAACTTTGGTGCCTGTAAGAGTGAGTGTTTTTAGCAGAGCCATATTGTGTCCTTGTGATTCTGTTGATTATTACCTGTCTGTATAATGTTGCAGCTCAGCTGATTCTGGATTGATGGCAAAGGGAGAGGGACTTAAGTGAGAGTGAAAACACAAGGTACGTTTAATACTACTGTTTTATATAAGTAAACACCTTATCTCCCCAAGGCAATAGGTGTGCTATATAGGTTTGTATAACCCTTTCTCCTGTCTGTTACTCCCTCTTTCAGCACAAGAACCAGAGGGGGATTCAATGGAGCCTGAATACCTGCACTGAGACCCTCACCCTGCACCCTGAGTCTCAACTCTGTGTTTTTCAAGCCTTTCCCTGTTTTTTTGTATTAAACAAAACATTAAGCTTTCCCAATGGTGTGGTTTTCGTTTTGTGAAAAAGTGCAAATGCAGTGTTTGTATATAATTACATCACATATTTTGTTGCTGTTGGTCGTGAAATTGCTCCTGCTGACTTGAGCCAGCCATTTTTTCCTCCGCTCTGTGTCAGTGGGGAAGCCGTATCGTACTCCTTTCTCTGAGCGATTTGAGCATCCCCAGGCAGCACAGCAAACCATGGTGGCTACTAGGAGGCAGCACAGCAAACCAGGACAACACGGAGGAAAAGGCACCGACAAACTGAATTCCATGTATTTGCAATGGATGTTCCTAAAGCAACACATTTAACATCATCATCATCATCATCATCATCATCATCATCATCATCATCATCATCATCATCATCATCATATGCTGCTAGTCCTGCTGCTAGTCCTTTGATAGTCACCTGTCGGTCTCCTGTCCTTTCTGAAAGCCATAAAGACGACATTAGTCATTTAGATAACTTGTGTCCTCAATTACCAGGGGATTACTGAAACTACCATGAATTTAAGAAAATGGTAGAAATGAATCCAATCTGAATTTTAAAGCATTACTTTAGATCCCCTCCCTCTAAATGTATCAATAAACATTAGAAAGTGATCCTCCTGACTACCATACAAGTTTAAGAAGATAATATTGGTTTGAAAGAATTCAAAGCTATAAATAAACAGCAACAGGCTCTTTAACCAAGGCACTGTTAGTAACATGTAAACTAGTTGTTCACAATAATCCTAATATTATCACTTAATATTAGCACATTCGATTTTATTTTTTAAAACATATTGATGTAAATACATACACATATCGATTTGTTGTATAAATATTGCAAATCAAAACCTTTATTCACTAATAATTACCAAAAATCGTAGTTCTATCTCCTGTTATCAATGCATTCACATTGCCCACCATGAACTTCCGGGGAACGATCCCTCGTCTACATGAACCACGTGACGAT
Organism: Pseudochaenichthys georgianus; assembly: GCF_902827115.2. Lineage (NCBI taxonomy): Eukaryota > Metazoa > Chordata > Actinopteri > Perciformes > Channichthyidae > Pseudochaenichthys > Pseudochaenichthys georgianus. Next base: position 15,863,055 of record NC_047519.1, on the reverse strand, counting down.
AACCGTTTTTGGACTTCCGGTGTCGTAACTCTTCTATCTATATGGCGCTGCCAGTGTCTATGGAGTGTCATTTTTATAATTTGGGAAGAATGAAATTCGATAGGAAAAGCCAGCTAAATCGGTAGGCGGTAGAAACATGTCAAAAGCGGTAGACTACTGCCCAAATCGGTAGGGTTGGCAGGCATTATATGCCTAACAATAGTATAATAAGAGACCTTAAAGTAAAACACTGATTTTCAGACTGTAAAACACATTTATTTCAAAATGGTGGGATTTACCTGCTTACCATTTGTCACGGCCCCAACTGTGTCCCTGTTTGTTCCCCTGTGTGTGTGGAGGGGGTGCAGTTTCCCTTGCAGGCAGCAGCCTGATTGCACTCACCTGGCCGACCGACTCAGCTGTCCCTCGTCAATCGAATCATGACACAAGCATATCTACTCCAGTCTCCCAGCAATTCACCGCCAGATTGTTTTCTGCACCAGTGGTATTGCGTCCTCCTGGCTGCTCAGTTCAGATATCTTGTCTGAGTGTTTTTCTGTACTTTTTGTAATTAGTTTCTCCTTGTGCTTCCAGTGCGATCCCTCAGCCATCGACCACCAGAGCTTCCAGCCAACCTGCCTGCTTCTCCCTTCACCATACCTGCCTGCCTTGTTCTCAGTCCAGCCTGAACTGCCTACCTCTACTCCGGACCTCCATAGTCTCCAAACCTGCCTGAGTCTCCAAACAATAAATAATTTGAACATCTTAAGTCATTGCCTGCACCTGGTTCCTGTTTAAAACATAATCCTAACAGAACAATCTGGCCACCATGGACCAGATGCTCAGAGAGGTTATGAATAACCTCGCATCACTAGCTGTCAACGTAGCACAGATGGGACATCAACTCAACCTGGTCTCAACTCATCTTACTCCGCCTGCTCCTGAGGATCCAGCTCCCCCACAAGAGTTAACACCGGTTCCAGCCCAGCCCGCTCTCCCTTCACGTGAGCCAAATATTCCCACTCCAGAGCGGTACGCAGGTGCCTTAGGGACATGTAAGTCTTTCTTAATGCAGTGTTCTCTTGTGTTTGAGCAGCAGCCGTCTACTTATGCTAACGACAGAGCTAAGATTTGTTATATGATAGGTTTACTTACGGGTAGCGCCCTAGCCTGGGCATCAGCTGTATGGGAGAGTCAGTCCAACGTTTGTAATTCTTATCCAGAGTTTGCAGAGGAAATTAAGAAAGTATTCCACCACCGCGTCAGATGTAGGGACGCTACTAAACGCCTCCTCTCACTGCGACAGGGCTCCCGTAGTGTAGCCGAATACTCAGTGGAATTTAGGACCTTAGCTGTAGAGGCAGGGTGGAATGACACAGCAAGGGTTTTTTCAAACAGGGCTAACTGATTCTGTCAAGGATGAGTTAGCAGTGAGGGACGAATCAGCTAACTTGGATGAGTTGGTCTCCCTATCCATAAGACTGGATAACTGTCTTAGAGAGCCAGCCGATCTCCTGGGTCACTCCCCTCTCGCCCTGTCTCGTCTCCTCTCACAAGATTCAGGTCGGAAACATTCCCAAGTCCCAGTGCCCCATCTGAGGTCTTTTCTCCTCTCCTGTCTTCAGAGGAACCGATGCAGCTAGGCAGAGCCCGACTCACTCCCCAAGAACGTCTCCGGGGGAATAAGAGAAGGACTTTGTGTCTACTGTGCTCACTCCAGTCATTTCGTGGACACATGCCCCCAGCGCCAAAAAGATGCTCGTCAGTAAAGGTGGGGATACTGGTGGTGAGCAAGGCTGTTTCTTCCTCAACCCCCCAGACCCGCAAGCCACTTGAAGCCACACTGTTGTTAAACCAACAGTCTCTCTCTTTGCCTGCCCTAGTGGACTCTGGGGCTGATGAGAGTTTTTTGGATGCCCAACTGGTTGCCTCAGCCGGCATCTCCACTCAACCTCTGACAGCTCCTCTCAATGCTCGAGGTCTGAATGGGAAGCTCCTGGCACATGTTACCCATGTCACTGAACCCCTACATCTCGTCCTGTCTGGTAATCACCATGAAATGATTCAGTTCCATGTCATGTCCTCCCCTCACCAGTGTTGGGCAAGTTACTTCCAAAATGTAATATATTACTTATTACTGTCTTTTGAAAGTAATAAGTTATATTACTGTCTCTGAAATGTAATGAGTTACACTACTTTTTAGTTGTGGCCCTTAAGGCTACTCACAACTTTTATTACATGGCTTAGTTGAATACTCGATTCTGATTGTAAATTCTTAACATGTGACACGTTGTTAATACAGTACAGACCACTGTCAAGGACTAAAATGAAGGTTGCTAAGGAGGATCAAGAAAGAGAAAGGAAAAGAGGTTAAAAGACGGAGCGCTGGACGTCAGATAAATCACCAGAAGAAGGCAGAGAGGAAGTAAACACTAACAGGACACGGAATGGGCTCTGTATTTTGTTTAGTATATGGCCATGTACAGGCCCGGTTCCAGAACAAAATGACTCAGGGTGCCTCTGAGATTACAGGGGGTGCAGCAGTAGTAGGTTTACGTGAGCAATAGTGGCCGGCAACAGCAATGAAAAGTAGCATTGATGGTCCCCAATGAACAGATTATGGCATTTGTTATGTTTTGAAACCAAGCAAGTGAGAACATTTCAAGTTCGTTAAAAGTGCAATCCTGAAATACAAAAGCTTCAAAACTGTACTGATAAAACAAATGAGAACATATTGTAAATCAAGGCAAATATTATTTGAACCATGCTCATGGTTTGAAATGGAAAACATTTAAAAGCAAAAGTACTATTAAAACCATGTACTCTCTCAGTCTCTGCGGGGTCCATGCTTTGGCCAGATAATTCTGTTACGGCCTATAGAATTTTGGACCCCAAAGCAAAAGACTGGAGAGAGATGGTCAATAAACAAAAAGCTTTATTCAAGCAGAGAACAAAACATACGGCAGTGGAGTCAGGAAGTTGGCTGGCAAAAATCCAAACAATAATCCAAACAACGAGGAGAGCAGCGAGACACACCAGAGGGTCGAAACACAGAGGAATTATCTGGCAGGCAAGTGGCATGAGGACCAGGCTTTTATATCTACAGGTAAAGAGGTGAGTGGAAACAGGTGTGCCTCGTCTGCTACTGGGAGGAGCCAGCCAACTCCCTGTCACACACCAGCCCTGCAGAGGAAAACAGAGAAGAGAGGGGTGAGACAGGAAATAGCACACAAAAGCACACAACAAAAATACAACTAAACAGAATCATAACACAACGAGTGCTTTTAGACCATCCCTGTTTTTTTAACAGAGATGGTGTTGGTGTGAGTTAAAGATATAGACAGAAACTGTGACTTTCTTCCTCTCAGCCTGCACTGCTCCAGCCCCACAAACACGGGGAGGTTTTACACACACACACCCGCGGCCGCAGCTGGAGCCGTGTTTACAGAGAGGCGATAGCAGTATTATATCTCTGGCTGCTTATTTTCAACTGCTGTGTTTGGCCGCTAAAATCCTCAGAATTTGGCGATTTGTCCAATATAAATCTTTTACATTGCTTTCAATTCACACAGAAGCTCCACTTCACTGATGCCTTTCTTTAAGGTTTTCTGAACATGAGCTGTGCATGCTTGTATGGCACATACGTCCCGAGCAGCATACACAGAGAAAATCAGCCAGGACAAAAGTCCCCAGACACTGATTCCCTGGGTTTACTATCCCCAAATTATCATCAACCAAAAACGAAACGCAGCTGCTCAGTTTCACAGGTAATTTTAGGATACCGTCAATCACAGATTCTGGTAAGGCAATGTCCAAATGTAGATTTGAAAATCACACTTACCAGCTCTGAAGATTTGTTGGCATCCTGCCGACAACGCCAAATTGTAAGGGAAGTTTCTGTGTAGCAATGCAGTGGGAGTCACCGACTCAGGAAGGAGACAGGGTAGAGCAGGAGCTTCGATGTCAAACACTGGAGGTTTATTTGGAGTTACGGCCGGAGAATTCACATCACAATCACAGCAGTCACGGTCTGACTGCACGGGTGGTTGCCACGTCAACTCTGGAGAACCTCTCTCTCGTTAGCCCATTTAACTGGTTTCACAGAGAGTAATCAACATATTTAGATAAGATAGTTTAACCAGTTGGGCACACTGAGTCACTTGCGTCCGTCACTTATGGCCTCAAAGATGTCATACCTTGGAGTCCACAAACAACAAAGAAGGAAGTGTCCCAGTGCACCCACAACAACAGACCATCTGTGACCTAGTGTTGACCGGTCACAGAATGGGAACAATAACATTATTATGTCCTTAAAGGAGATAAACAGACGTCAGGGTTGGTCCTGTACGTCATATCTAGGTGTCTAGGTCAATTATTTCCCTAACAATAGGTTTATATATATATCTATGGTTGTACCCACCTACACTTCCTCAGGGTTGCCAACTTTGGGCACCTGGCTGGAGTGAGATTTTGATATCATGGGTTTAAATACACATATGCGCACGAAATGACTGCTATCGTGTCAGCAGCGGGACCTTAGCATATATATAGGATATATATACAATATATGCAAATACACAATATTGGACACAGACTATAAAGGACACACAGTTTAATTCACTAATGAAAGTCAAACACATGTTTGTTTCCACTGTTTTATTGTGTGCCTGTCGCGATAAGCAATTAATTCAATCATCGTACACTCACAGAAATGAATCATGGTAGAGTTTATTTTTAAGCATTTACATCTATTTGATTTTATTTAAATACTCGTATTTTTTTAATTTATGTATTGAAATTAATTATAATCTGTATAATTCCTGTCAATTCTAAAATATATTGAATGTAATTATTTAGAGGTTAAACAATAGCAGGATCGATAAATAAAAATGAACTCGATAAATTGCCATTTACATGAGGATGTGACTAGCCGTTTGAAAGGATGTACATGAATTATTATTATATATTATCATTATGTCAGGGGTCTAAAATGGTCATACAACGGTGCCGACAATATTATCGTTTATCGCAATAATTTCTGGGAAAATGTATCCAACAAAATTAATTATCGCGAGAGGCCTATACATGAAACACACACACAAACAAATCTACAGACTTACTCCAAATTGCCAAATATATTAATTAACATACTCTCACTCTCATATACTCTTTGACTCTATTTAGGCCTAGTAGAACAATAAGCAGCAGACTTTTACTTTTTATCATTTCTACTGGATCTTAGATCTGCGTGTGCGCAATACGGGTCGGCAGTTGCGGCTCCATGAGTATTTTTGTTGGGTAATCTATGGTGGGGCTCAAGTCAGTATTTGCATATGTAATTACATACACGCTCCCCTTGACAGTGAAACGCCATGCGTGAGGTTTATATTATTTCCCTGTCTCAATCCAAATTGAACTGTATCAAATAAAAAGGCACATTTGTCTTGTAGTAAATAAAAAGGGCGACCTGGAGCCAATCCTGCAATTTCCCCACAAGTGAAAGAGTTGACATGCTGAAAACCCAACCCCTGCAGGGGGGTCTGGGGGGATTCTCCCCCAGGAGATTTTTGAAATACTAACATAAAATACACATTCTGGTACTCTCTTGAGAAGAAAAATAAATACATCTATTACTACATATTTAAAAAAATGAATGCCATTTTAGTTTTTTGTTACTTTGTTCTGAAAGCTGAACCTGCTGCTCCTCACAGAGAGAAGAGGGAAGAGGCTGTGAATTACTTTACATTGTGGATAAGGGTGGATAGCCCCCATTGTAATAGGCGCATTCACACTGCGGTACTTTTCCCACAAAGGTTCATGCGAACTTAGTTCATGCGAACTCTTTAGTTCGCATGAACTAAGTACAGATCGCGTTCACACCGGAAAAAGTCCCTGGGGGTGGATTAGGCAAATGAAGCCGTTGACGTCACTTCTTCTTCTTCTGCTTTGGGTTTACTGGCAGGCCGCAAACCACTTCACGGCCAGTGTTGCCAACTTGGCGATTTTCTCGTTAAATTTGGCGGCTTTCCAAACCCTCCGGCTACTTATTTGTGTCAAAAGCGACTAACGACTAATCTAACAATTTATAATGGTGTTATTAGGGACTTTTCTGGTGTTTGGAGACTCACATATTGTTCTGCAGTTAACGAGCCGCGGGTGCTGCCGTGAGCCCCGCCTCCCTCCCATAGTACTCACAGGCGCTCAGACTGACAGTTGCCTGGCCGCAGCAGAGCTGCTGCTGCAGTCAGAGCAGAGAGGAGACAACCACACTCCCCCGCGTCGAGACTGCAAATGAATTGCGCATGCGCCAACAGCCAAGCCGTCCTGGTTTTGAGCGGGATTTAAATGTAAAACGTAAATGTTTCTTCACTCACTTTCACACTATAATAGAGAACCGCAGTGACGCGTCCTAAAACCCGGATGTAAACTTCTTCCGGTTCCTTCGTCAAAAACGCAATGCAATTTCTCCATAGGATTTTGGAAAATAGCTTGAAATAAGGTCTGTGGTTGACACACATTTAAGAGAAGGATCACGTTTTGTTCAGCCGGATAATCTCCACATGTCTCTCCTACTTTTATAATTTTTGAATCATAAATCTAGTCGCCAAAAGCGAAATGCTAACGTTATGCTATAAACGAACTACAAGCCAGTACAGCAGCGTCGCACGACTTCAACGTCACGCCAACTTAAGATCGTTTCAACTGACTTGCACTGAAACTGCACTTTGAACACTTTAAATATATTAACATTTTAAACTGTATACCCCGTTTATCTAGGCCCTTTTTGTTTTATGTATAGGCTACATGTCACACTGTGGGAAACGATATTTCTGGATGTATAACACATGTAGAATTTGTTTACAATAAAGCTGACTTTGACTTCCGCGTGCTTGCATATTTTAACAAAGCTTTTCATTTTAGCCACACTGAATTTAACTAGATGTCATGGCTGTGTCAATTACCAGTCTGATATCGTTTTACAAAGATGACAAGAAGAATGGAGATAGAGGAGAGAACCACTACAAGTCAGGACACGGGCAGCCTAGATGAAGGTGTGCTTACCGGTGTTGTCAGGGCTAGCATGAGGGACAAGGTTTATAGAGTGTCGGTGAGTAGTTATAGCAAGAGTACCGTTAACCTAGAGTTAATTTATTCACATTAATTCCCATCAACAAATCCATTTTATGTGTCACATGAAATCTTTATTAGGCAAGGCAAGTTTATTTATATAGCACTTTTCAACACATGGCAATTCAAAGTGCTTTACAAAAAATGAAAGACATTAAGAAATGGCATTTAAAATCAGTCATTAAAAAGCAAAGCTAATAAAATAAACATTAAAAGAAAAAATACATGGATAAAAGTTACAGTGCAGTTTAAGATGTGAATAGTTCAATTAAAAGCAGCGGCAAAAAGAAAAGTCTTCTTGCTGGATTTAAAAGTAGTCAGCGTTGCAGCGGACCTGCAGGTTTCTGGGAGTTTGTTCCAGATGTTTGGAGCATAATAACTGAATGCTGCTTTACCATGTTTAGTTCTGACTCTGGGGACAGAAAGCTGACCAGTCCCTGAAGACCTGAGAGATCGGGATGGTTAATCATTTAGCAGGAGGTCAGAAATGTATTTTGGGCCTAAACCATTCAGTGCTTTATAAACCAGCAGCAGTATTTTGAAATCTATTCTTTGACACACAGGAAGCCAGTGTAAAGACTTCAGAACAGGAGTGATGTGATCCACTTTCTTAGTGTTAGTGAGGACTGCAGCTTCCTAATAGATGTTTTAGTGAGACCTGTGAAGACACCATTGCAGTAGTCCAGTCTACTGAAGATAACGGGACAAGTTTTTCCAAATCCTGCTGTGACATTAGTCTTTTAATCCTAGATATGTTCTTTAGGTGATAGTAGGCTGATTTAGTAACTGTTTTAATGTGACTGTTGAAACTCAGGTCAGAGTCCATGACTACACCTAGATTTCTGGCTTTATCTGTTGGTTTGAACATTGCAGACTGAGGCTCAGCGCTAACTTTTATACGTTCCACCTTGGCTCCAAAAACCATTACCTCAGTTTTATCTTTGTTTAATTGGAGAAAGTTCTGACACATCCAGTCATTGATTTGTTCAATGCACTTACTCAGTGTTTGAAATGGAGCATAGTCTCCTGGTGAAATGGTTAGGTAAATGTGTGTGTCACTGTCATCTGCATAGCTATGCTAACTTATTTTGTTGTTCTTCATTATCTGAGCCAATGGTAGCATGTAGACGTTAAAGAGAAGAGGCCCCAAGATTACACATTTTACACACCAGAAAACACAGAAATATCCATGAAATAAACATACAGTAGGCTATAATTGGGAAGGCATTATAAATGTAAATATATTTTAAATAATAAAACAATCCCACCACCACAGGTATCTACAGGAGAAGAGGGAATTCTCTCCACAGAATGTGAATGCCCACGTGGAGAATGGAAATGCAGTCATGCGGCTGCATTAGCCATCTTTGCCATCCACACTTTCAGCTGCACTGACACCCCCTGTCAGTGGAAGAAGCCAAAGGCAGCTAAACGTACGCATTCAGTGGAGGAGCTATTTCCTCCAACCAATAACTCATTCAACCCGCTGACAAGAGAGCCCACCTCCGAAGATCGTGACTGGCTGAGGGACAGACTCGGGGGCAGGTTCTCAGGAATGTCTTGGCTTCTCTCCCCCGAGCCAGAAGAGGAACACTACAGCTTGGAAACACTTACTGTTCCTAAAATTCTCAAATCTGTTGGGCATCAGGGACCTGAGGCAATTGTGGCAAGCATGGCATTGTCTGAGGAGCAACAGAGGGCAATTCAGGTGGCTACACTGGTCAGCGAACCAACCCAAACTGGCTTTTGTTCAGGAAAGGAAGGTTGACTGCCAGCAACGTTGGAGCTGTCCTGAGGTCAAAGCGTGTGACTGCTTCCCTTATTGCCAGGGTGCTAGGGCAACAACAGGCCCTTGGTGGTGTTTTGTCTGTACAGTGGGGGGACTATGAATGAATGTGAGGGCGTCAGGGCATTCACCACTGCAACCCAGATGCAGGTCCATGAGTCAGGTTTGTGGCTCTCCCAATCAGGAGTGTTGGGGGCATCTCCAGATGGTCTGGAAGGGTCTCCCGCTGTGCTGGAGGTAAAGTGTCCCTACGGAGCCAGGGAAATGACAATTAGTGAAGCATTGCAAGTCAAGGGCTTCTGTGTCAGTAAGGAAGAGAAACATTCAGCCTGCGTGAGGAGCATCCTTACTTTCACCAAGTGCAAGGTCAGCTTCACCTCACTGCAAGAAAGAAGAAGAAATTGTGAATCGTTTTTAATTTACATTTACTCGCCTTTGCAATGTTGTGGTTGTTAGAGTGTTACCCCCTAAACGCACCAGGAGCGTCTGCGCCGCGTTACGTTGCGGCTGCACCACGCTGCGACCTCCTCCTGCGACCTAACACACCAGGCGCGTTTCAAAACGTTGCGGAAGCGGAGCGTCGTGTGTGCAGCCTCGCAGTTCTTAATTAACTTTAAAACATTAATATGTAGTTGTTACCTTCCACTCCACAAACTGCAGCGACTAAAAACCAGGCCTTGTCCTTTCTGATGTTGTCCTTGTAAAAAGCATTGGTTACATTGTATACAATGGTGTGTTTCTCCACTTCCATTATGAACTCCTCGTCGTCCATTGTGCGTATCGTAGTGGAGGTGTTGTGATGAAGGAGGGGGGTCTGCTAAATTAGTATATACGCGGGATGGGCCTGGCCCGGATGCTCACCTTTCCACTTCCTGCGAGGGGGGGGCTGCTTGTCCGACCTTACGGCTGCGCCGCGGCAAAAATAGGATTCATCCTAATGTTAGAGAAGCGCTGCGCCGAGCCGCTTCTGGGACGCGTCTGAGACGTAACGCGGCGCGTGTGGTGGAATAGCACCCATTGACTAGAGTGGCCGCGAGCCTTACGACCGCCGCGGCAGTTGGCAACACTGTTCACGGCGTATACTGCCGCCCAAAGTCCCCGGCCGGAAGTCCCCGGAGTTGGGGACTGGCTTCAGTAGAAGCTGCTGGGAGTCCCAGCAGCTTATACTGAAGCCTTCCGAGTAAATCGCCAGAACGCCGACACCTCCTCATCTCCACCGCTCCCAGGTTTTATTTTGTGTTGCCATAAGTCAGTCTCTCTGCGTTTCTGCGCTGGGCTAATGCTAATAATGCTAATGCGAGGAAAATAAAATGGCGGCTTCACAAAACTTTTTGGGAGTTTTACGGGGCGTGGTTTGCAATCCGCCCAGCCAATCAGAAATATAGCTTTTTTCTCACAAAAGAGCCGCTCGAAAGTCCCTGCTCTCTAGCAGGGACTTTCGAGGTTCGCATGAACTAATTTTAGTACCGGCTCTTTTTGGTGTGAACGCGATCATGAACTAAGTTCGCATGAACCTTTGTGGGAAAAGTACCGCAGTGTGAATGCGCCTAGTGTGTGTCAAAATGAAAGACAGCCCACACACCTATCAATCATCAATCCGTGGGGTCTTATTTCATTACGTGTTGATTTCTATCAACACATAATATTGTATCGATGTAGCCATATAGAGATGTACTACAGCAAAAGTATTCTCCGTCGGGACTTCCTGCAACAACACCACGCCGTTATCGTGATTCTGATTGGCCAGAAGACATTATCAAGGATGCTCTATTGAGAAGACGATCACTACGAGACAAAAGTTTTCAAAACCGTTTCTTGTCTTCGGTATTCTTGTTTTTGGCGTGAGAATAGTTTGGGCAGCGTGAGAGCGTGAGATTGAGAGTGAAAGCGTGTGTCACACGCCAGATGCGTGAGAGTTGGAAACCCTGAAGAATCTTCCTACTGCGTAACCTGAGACCAGGGCCGGCCCGTCGCACTGGCGTTATAGATGTTCGCCTAGGGCGCCAGATCTGTGGAGGCACTGCGCTGACAGCTCTAGGAGAAAAAAAAAAAGTTTGACCGTTGGTGCTCATCCTAATTTTCGGCCTTGATGTAACAACATTCATAATTAAGTAAATGTAACACCCTTTTCATCCCGGTTACACTTTTCATTTGCCCTGTACGATGGGCGCTGTAAGTGATGAAAATGGGGGATGTTGGCTTATCTGGCACCCGCAGCTCACAGCCAACGTGGGAGTGAGCGTGGGAGCGAGCGAGGGAGAAAGGGAGGGTGCACCGGTACGCGCTGTTGTTATTAGCATCTGGTGCTAGCTGCTCTAACGGAAGAAGAAGATGTTTCTACAATAATGTGGAGGGTGAGTCCTCTCCAGTCAGACTGAGGCTGATAACTACAGCTCAGTGAGGTAAAGGACTCTGTGTTTAGATAGTTCACTTTAGTCTAAGTTATCTCAGTGGGTCTCAAACGTTTTGATCACAATTTATGTAAACACATATTTCCAAGGCACTCCTTTATAATTATTGGGATAAAACAGGTTTGAAATCATTCCAATGTATACTATAGGACAGTAAACCAGACATATCGTTTTAAACTGGAGAGAAAAAAGTAAAATAAGATATGAATGAACAACACAAATAAAATAGGATACATGTATTTGTTATTGGCTATGGTAGGTTATTGGTTATGTTCACATACTTATTTAATTATTAAAATGTAAACCGATCTTTTTCATATGGGTGTTTAGAGTTGTACCCCCTAGATCTAGTCTCTAGTAATTCTGCTTAAAGTGCACCAGATTGAAGCATTTTACTTTAAAATGTTCAAACATTTCTTCCCGGTATGCCTGAGAAGGCAGATATGCTGGTTTTTCTCAACAAGAACTGTTCTTTAAAAGTTGGACTGTTGCACTCTTGTAGCTTCAGTGGTTCTCAGGTTACAGTTACATAGCAGTGAATATAAACAGACTGATTAATGTGAATATTACTGTAAATTATTATATATTACCTGTGTAAAAGTCTCTCGAATAAATGTAATTTTTTTGGTGGAAGAAGCATGTATCATTTTTTTACCCTGCCCCTCAAAGAATCTGAATTGAGAACCGTTAAGAACCGGAATCGAAAAGTAGAATCGGAATCGTGGAAATTCAAACGATACCCAACCCTATGCGGGCGGCAGAGTTCTGAACCAGTTGAAGTCTGTGGATGGATTTGAGAGGGAGACCAAAGAGAAGAGAGTTGCAGTAGTCAATGCGGGAAGTGACCAGGGTGTGAACAAGAATGGCGGTGGTCTTAGGGTTAAGGGACGGGCGGAGGCGGTTGATGTTGCGTAGATGGAAATAGGCAGACCGAGTGATATTACTGATGTGAGATTTGAATGAAAGTGTGACGTCGAGGATAACACCCAGACTCTTAACCTGAGGGGAGAGGGAGACTGAAGAGTTGTCTATTGTAATGGAGAAACTGTCAGGTTTGGTTAGGGTGGATTTTGTGCCAATGAGGAGAACCTCGGTTTTACTGTCGTTAAGTTTGAGAAAGTTAGAGGAAAACCAGGATTTGATGTCCTGTACAGTCAGACAGGGAGGATGGTGGTTGGTTTGGAGGACAAGTAGAGCTGGGTGTCATCCACATAGCAATGAAAGTGAATGTTGTGTTTACGGAAGATATTGCCAAGAGGAAGTAAATAGATGATAAAAAGAAGAGGCCCCAGGACAGAGCCCTGGGGAACACCGGTCGTGACTGGAAGTGGCTGTGATTTGAAGGTTTTGAGTTGGATGAACTGAGTGCGGCCAGAGAGATATGATTTAAACCAGAGGAGGGGTGTGTCAGTGATCCCGATGGAGGTCAGTCTGTCAATGAGGATGCTGTGGGAAATGGTGTCAAAAGCTGCACTAAGATCAAGGAGGATGAGGATAGTTAATAGTCCTGAGTCAGCTGCCATGAGGAGGTCGTTAGTGATTTTCACCAGTGCTGTTTCTGTGCTGTGATGGGGGCGGAAACCAGATTGAAATTGTTCGTACAGGTTATTGTCAGACAAGTGGGTATGGATTTGGGATGCAACAGTTTTTTCCAGGATTTTTGAGAGAAATGGTAGGTTAGATATGGGACGGTAGTTATTCAAATTGTTGGGGTCTGCACCAGGTTTCTTCAGTATGGATGTGATGGCGGCTGATTTGAAAAGTGAGGGAACAAGACCAGAGGTGAGGGAGGAGTGTATAATGACAGCAATAAGGGAGGACAATGAAGGTAGACAGGCTTTTACCAGGGGGGTAGGAAGAGGGTCTAACTGACAGGTAGATGGCTTGGATTTACTGATGAGGTCAGATATTACAACAGCAGAGGGAAGTGTGAAACTTGAAAGAGAATGAGAGAGATGGTCGGTGAAAACAGGGAGAGATATACTGCAGGTGGTGTTAGGAGTTAGTTGCTGGTGAATGTTTTCTATTTTGTGCAAGAGAGTCCGGTGGTCGTAGAATGTTCTTCACTGTAGAGAACAGGACCCTTGTGTTCCCTTCGCCAGAGCTGATGAGAACTGCGTAGTATGATGATTTGGCTGTAGAGAGAGTGTCCTTGTAGTGGAGAATGTGGTTATTGTACATCTCTTTGTGAACGACAAGTCCAGTTTTTTTGCAGAGGCGTTCCAATCGACGGCCTTTTGTTTTGAGTTGGCGTAATTCAGGTGTAAACCAAGGAGCAGAATGGGTGAGGTTGACTTTGTGACCTGGAGAACATTTCAGCTGCAACATCAGCTTGTTGATAAGCTTGGGATATGAGATATTTTTGTAGCCATTTGTGGTGAAGGCATCTGTGCTATTGTATGCATTATTTTGTACCCAACATTTCTACAGGCATGGCAGAATATGGCACTATTTTCACATGAATATTCTACCCATTGTCTATTTTTATACTACAAAATGACCGCCTAACCCCACTGTACAGGCGGGTACTTGTTTAGATATACCTGGGCAGGCTCTGTTTTACCGTGGTATCCTGGCACCTGCGGGCCGCAGAGGGGCGGCGTAGTTTCGGGCGACGAAGACTGCTGCTCCGGGGGCGAGGGCGGCAAGTCAGGCGGGAGTAAGCTAGTGTCCACAACGGAGGGTAACGTGTTGTCCCCATCTGACCTGTTGCTACTGTCTGCAGTAGATGCAGTGTTGCTGGCGTTTAGTGATGGTTGCTTTAACCATTTTCGTATAAATGATTATCCACAGATGTGTGTCACTGGTGTGGAAGCACTTTGGAAATTATGCACGCACAGCGGAGCAGGTCACGCGCACCTGACACAATTTGTTGTTTGTATTTTTCGCTCCGTTCTCTTTTTTGAGTAGAGGTTGCATAAGATTCAACTGCCCCGAAGATCCCAACGTGAAGCCTGAAGGTAAACACACCAGGTCTACTAATCTACCCGCTAGGGGAGTAACGGTATCCGTATTCGTCCCGTACCGTCACGGTTCGGACGTCACGGTTCGGCACATGCAGTCACACAACTAATACGCCTTTTTTTTACGAGTGGGAAAAAAGTGTCATTCAGGGCAGTATCCATTACACTATTTATAATCCAGGGGGCGGTATTGTGCCTAAAAGCTGTTTGCCAGCCGCCCTTAAACAACAAATGAAGAACAAGAAGAAACATAATAACAAAATGAACAAAATACAAGAAGAAAAGTTAGTATGGCGATTTCAGATAACACACAGGAGCTAGAACCCACCTGCTTCTTTTAAATCAGCTGTGTGGGAACATTTCGGGTTCCCTGTGGACTACAATAACGATGAAGTGTGCGAGTGGTGGATCGGACGAGGACGGTGTGTCGGCGTTGTTAGACAGCGGTGCGGTATGCTAATGGTACACAGGCAATCACCGGAGCCCAGCAAAAGACAACAGCAGTTCAACAGCTGATCCCCGGTTGTTTTTAAGAAGCCAATAGACATGAAAGCTGAGAGACCAAAATAAATAACGGAAGCTTTTGGCATATGTTTTTCAACGACTATGCGCCCTTGAAACACTTTCTTATTATTTATGATATAATATTTCCAAAACATTCTTTTTAGTTTTACAGCTTGATGAAACCTTTTTGTTTGACATCAGCCATTATAGATAATATGGCCATCTGAGTGTTTGTGGTTTGTTTTTAACTGTTTAATACAGTTAATTATTCAAAATGTCAGAGTTCCTTATTTTTAAACTGAAACTTTAAAACTGTTCAAAAATAAATAACAACAAACCTGGAATTATGCATTTGGGACTTTTTTTTGCTTTTTCTTGTTGTACCGAACCGTGACCCCCAAACCGAGGTACGAACCGAACCGTGACTTCTGTGAACCTTTACACCCCTACTAGTACCCGCACAATTAGTCTCTGGTGTTGGAATGTCTCGCTATGTTAGTACATTCTTAAAAACAAAACACCATTTAATTTCGAGTTAAAATGTGTTGTAACATTTCATTAGTAATGTGTTACATTACTTCGTTACAGCAAAAAGTTATATATTACTGTAACTCCGTTACTTTTGTAACGCGTTACACCCAACACTGCCCCTCACACACCCCTAGTTCTGGGCCAGCCATGGTTAAGACTGCACAACCCCCACATAGACTGGTCGGAGAATCATGTAAGGAGTTGGAGTTCCTTTTGTCACTCTTCATGCCTGCGGTCTGCAATTCCCCCAGCAGAGGCCGGTATTCCCCCAGTTCAGCAGGAGCCACTCAACTTGTCCGCTGTCCCTCCGGTTTATCATAGCCTGGTAGAGCTTTTCAGCAAACAGCGAGCCCTTTTTCTGCCCCCTCATCGCCCTTACGACTGCACAATAGATCTTCTTCCTGGGGCATCCCTCCCATCCAGTTGCCTGTTTAACTTGTCTCTAACTGAGCGTGAAGCCATGGAGACATACATCAAAGACTCACTCGTTGTTGGCATTATAAGACCCTCTTCTTCCCCCGTCGGAGCAGGCTTCTTCTTTTTATCCAAGAAAGTATTTGTGTATCTGGATAATATTCTGATATTCTCCCAGACCATGGAGGAACACACCCAACATGTGCAGCAGGTTCTACAAAGGCTCCTCGAGAACAAGCTGTTTGTCAAAGTAGAGAAATGCAAATTTCACGTGGATTCAGTGGACTTCCTGGGCTACATCATTGAGCAAGGTCAGGTGAGAACAGACCCAGAGAAGGTACAAGCAGTGGCACAATGGCCCAAACCTTCCACCAGGAAGCAGCTCCAACGTTTTTTGGGCTTTGCAAATTTCTATCGCCGGTTCATCAGAGACTACAGTCGTGTTGCCGGTCCTCTCAACCAACTCACCTCCCCAGCAATTCCCTTCTCGTGGACTACTCAGGCCGAGGCTGCCTTCTCTGAGCTGAAGAGACATTTCACCTCGGCCCCAATTCTTATGAATCCTGACCCATCTCTTCAGTTTATTGTTGAGGTTGATGCATCCAACACCGGTGTGGGGGCTGTTCTATCACAACGCTCAGTCACCGATCAAAAGCTTCACCCTTGTGCTTTTTTCCCCCGACGACTGACAACCTCTGAGCGCAACTATGATGTTGGCAACAGGGAGCTGCTTGTTGTAAAGCTTGCGCTGGAAGAATGGAGGCACTGGCTGGAAGGCTCTGAACATCCATTCATTGTGTGGACAGACCACAGGAACCTGGTCTACATACAAACTGCCAAACGACTAAACTCCCGGCAGGTTCAACTTCACCCTTACCTACCGACTTGGTTCTAGAAACCTTAAACCTGACGCATTGTCCCGGGAGTTTGCAGTGGATCAGGACCCCATAGTTCCCGACACCATAATCCCCACTACCAGAGTGGTGGGCGCTGTGCCATGGGAGATTGAGAACTCAGTGAGAAATGCACAGAGAGACCAGCCAGATCCAGGAAATGGTCCAGATAACCGTTTGTTTGTACCTGACTCTGTCCGCTCACAGGTTCTCCTATGGGCCCATGCTTCCCGCTTTGCCTGCCACCCGGGTGTGAATCGGACCCTATCCTTCCTGAGACGACACTTCTGGTGGCCTTCCATGGCAGCGGACTCTCGAGCCTTTGTGCTGGCCTGCGCTGTCTGCGCCCGTTGTAAGTCTTCACACCAGGCTCCTATCGGTCTACTCCAGCCTCTCCCAGTCCCTAGTCGTCCCTGGAGTCACATTGGCCTAGACTTTGTTACCGGTCTCCCGGTTTCATGGCATTCCAACAGACATTGTTTCCGACCGAGGGCCACAGTTCATATCTCAGGTATGGAAAGCATTCTGTCGAGCACTTGGAGCATCTGTCAGTCTCTCCTCAGGCTATCATCCTCAGACTAACGGGCAGGCCGAAAGAGCCAATCAGGACCTTGGAGCTGCACTTCGCTGTGTCACCTCTCTGAATCCCTCCTCCTGGAGCTTACATCTGCCCTGGATTGAATACGCTCATAACTCACTGTCTAGTGCTGCCACCGGTATGTCCCCATTTGAATGTTCTCTTGGATATCAACCCCCTTTGTTCCCAGCCCAAGAGGATGAGATCGCAGTTCCCTCTGTCCAAGCCCATCTCCGTCGTTGTCGGAGGATCTGGAAGGATGCCCGCTCTGCCCTTCTCCGCTCCGCTGAACGCAATCGGCATATCGCAAACCGCTATCGGACCGCAGCTCCCCAGTTCCAACCAGGTCAGAAAGTTTGGCTTTTTTCTAAAGATATTTCTTTACAAGCTGAGTCTAAGAAGTTGAAACCACGGTTCATTGGTCCCTATGTGATCGAGCGCATAATCAATCCATCTGCTAGACTCAAGCTGCCTCCCTCCATGATAATTCACCCCACCTTTCATGTGTCCCAGTTGAAACCAGTGTTTTCCAGCCCTTTGTGCCCTCCAGCCATCTCCCCTCCACCCACCCTTGTTATTGATGACCACCCTGCCTACACGGTCCGACGGCTGTTGGACATTCGCCGCCGTGGGTACCAGTATCTGGTCGATTGGGAGAGTTATGGTCCTGAGGAGAGGAGCTGGGTGTCATGCAAGCTCATTCTAGGTCCCTCTCTCATTCGGGACTTTCACAGGGACCACTCAGACAAGCCTGGTGGTTCGCCTGGAGGCTCCCGTTGAGGTGGAGGTACTGTCACGGCCCAAACTGTGTCCCTGTTTGTTCCTCTGTGTGTGGAGGGGGTGTGGTTTCCCTTGCAGGCAGCAGCCTGATTGCACTCACCTGGCCGACCGACTCAGCTGTCCCTCGTCAATCCAATCATGACACAAGCATTTCTACTCCAGTCTCCTACTCACCGCCAGATTGTTTTCTACACCAGTGGTATTGCGTCCTCCTGGCTGCTCAGTTCAGATATCTTGTCTGAGTGTTTTTCTGTACTTTTTTTCTGTACTTTTTGTAATTGTGCTTCCAGTGCGATCCCTCAGCCATCGACCACCAGAGCTTCCAGCCAACCTGCCTGTTTCTCCCTTCCCTTGTTCTCAGTCCAGCCTGAACTGCCTACCTCCACTCCGGACCTCCATAGTCTCCAAACCTGCCTGAGTCTACGAACAATAAATCATTTGAACATCTTAAATCATTGCCTGCGCCTGGGTCCTGTTTAAAACTAAATCCTAACACCATTCCCTTTTGTCACTACCGAAACTAAAATTGAGCATAACTAAAGAATGCTAGCAACTACATGGCTAGCATACACGTTTTTGAAGAGGTTTACACACATAAAAACCTAATACTAAGCATAAAACCCCGAAAAAAAGTTTACTTAATTGAAGATAATATGTGTTCGTAGTGACAATTCTTAAGGTTACACTTCGATTTTCAGATTTTGGAACAGATTTATATCAAAAGTATGGGATATAGCTACTGGCCATGAGGGACAGGGATGCAGTGTCACTGCCTTGTCAAAAGTGCAGGGGTGTGGCTAAAAATCAGGTTCAGCCATTGGACTAAAACCCCTTGTGTTTCGGTAGTGACATGAAAACCGGGGACATGATTTTTTGAGTATCGTTTTTTTATTAAAAAACGATACCCACAATCAATCTAAATATTCCAACCTCTGTGTATGTATGAATGTAACCATAAAGATCTTCTAAATACAATATTGAACAACATTTAAAAAAAAATGTTTAAGTGTTATTTACAGATATTGAAATGTAGATGTCAGGGTTGGGGATAGCTACTTGGGGACAGTGCTTCTCAAACCTTTTTCAGTAATATACCCCCTTTTAAATATTTTCTCAGCCAAGTACCCCCTGACCGACCCCGAACATTTTTGATAGAAAAAGCCTATATAAATAATTACAATATAGTGATGTTCCCTCAGTGTGGGAACTCCTTCGTGCATGCATTACAACAAACTAAGGATATTTTGATCTTCATGCATGAAAATAACATAACATTTTTATAAAACAGATTTTTCTAAGGAGTTTTTCAATTTAACAAACCAATCAACAAAATGATATATTGTGAAAAACTATAAAATACAATACACACATTTGACATGTTTATATGAGGGCCCCCTTGGTGGTTCTAGGAATATTTTATATAAAAGTGTGTTTTCTATTTAACTTAATGTACTAAGATTATTTTTTTAATCTTTTATTTATTTTTTTATCTCACGTAGCCCCTGCAGTACCCTAACGTACCCCCAGGGGTCCTTGTACCCCCATTTGAGAATCACTGCTATAAATTATGTTTTTGTATATATTAAGCTTATCACTATCTAATTTAATGCCTTGTGTTTAAATAGACCATAACATATTCTTAGTAAATATCTATGTCTGAATACTTCATTGTTTTGTTAAATAGTTTTTCTTGTCGTGGGACCGCACTTTGCATCAATTCGGTAGAATGCCCCATATACGTGAAATAAGTTATTTAGAGACTATGGATGGCGAGGATACATGTAATAAAGGGATCTACAAACATTACATTGGTGACATACAGTGAGATGGTAACAGGCATGCGCTTAGGACCCGCTTTCCAGCCAGTTTCTGTGGGGTGACGCATTCTGAGGTGAGGCAGATCTCATCTGTGCCTCACCCAACCTGATCTCACCAGAATGCGTGACTCCACCACAACAAAAGAGCCTCATTCACTTTACATTGGGGTTGTTTGCGTGGTGCAGACACGTAAATGTAACAAAGTTCGTGAGCCCACCACGCAATGCAGTGTTAAGGAGTCGTGGTGGAGTCACGCATTCTGGTGAGATCAGGTTGGCCTCACCTTACCCCACAGTAACTGGCGTGAGCGCGCTCACAAAATAAGTGGCCGCGCTAAATTAGTGCCTGCGCTCCAGCAAATTACGGTGGGTTTACGTGAGGCAAGCTCGTCCCTGCCTCAATCCTAATCGCTCCCATGTAGCATAGGTGTAGCGGAGCTCGGCAAATTAGCTGATTTTGACTAGACAGTAAGAAGCGATTGGAATCATACAGAAATCACATTTACAACACAGATCAGTGGAGACATTTTATTATTATTTAGTTTTTCTTTAATTGTTTTTCCGTTACATTGGAGTATGACAGGTGAGGCTCTGCCTCCCCTGACTGCACGTCGCTGCAATAAAGCATATTGAATTGAATTAATATTCAATAACTACACAGATCCTAAGAAGTACGGTTATGTGGTTGATAAACTGATTGCAACCGCAGGGGAAAACGAGAAATGTCACCCAAGAGGGGACCACAAAACAACAAATATTTGCAACTTGGTTACCAGATCTGGCCTTTATAGGTGCAATCATTTTACAATAGATTACAAACAATGCATTCAAATATTCTCATTATTGTGGGACATTCAAACACTGGATTTATAGACAGAGCTGTGAAAATGTCGTTTGTCATGCCTAAAGATGACCTGTAGATATGACACAGACACACTTGCTCCTATCACTCGCAGTATGTGCATATGTAAACCATGCTGTATTTCTGCACAGTTACACATGTAAATATATAATGATGTGATCATAAATCAATACTCTGCACGTGCACTGTGCTCGTCTGTGCGTGTGTTTAGTGAAGCAATCTGATAATTGCAGTGAGCGATTGGAGCTGACACCTTGCACTTTTCATGTTATCAGTCATTAGTGAGAGTGCAGAGCAATATGAGTGTTGTAACCCCCCTACACTCACACACGCACGCACGACTCACGCACGCACGCACGCACGCACGCACACAACATCGAAAATTAAGCCCTGCCTGTCACATCTCATCCATTTATCCATTGTTGACAAGAGAAAGGGACACATTTAAACCCAATTTCACAGCTGTGCCTGATTGGATATTGTTTGTTTATTAGTTTGGTTTTGCATATCACATGGATGTAAACACGCAGCCAAGCGTATAAGCTCAAGTGTATGTGATATAGTTCAAATAAACAAAGAGAGAAGCTGTTTATATGGGGGGGAAATGCAGGACAATATGTTTTTTTCCCCCGAGTTTATTCCTTATTTGGGGAATTGTAAACATCAGGCTGATAATGGTACTATTTTAAATGTCAGAGGGTCACCAAAATCCTAGCCGAATTGGACTGGTGTCTGTACGTTTCCATGTGCCTGTTTTTTCGTATTAAAAAAGCATTTACTCTCTGCTGAAATTGAAAAGTTAATGCAAAGAAAAAATGAAAACATGGATATAAACAGAATGTAACTGCTATAAGGTAGAGTGAAGGAAAATGCACTGAATGTATGAACCAGAAATACTACATAAACATACTAACCTTAAGAAACAAACAGTGTCCACATTATTATTTTCATAAGATTGTGTCAGGACATAAATAGTCCTATAATGGTTTCAGATGATGTTCAAGAAAGTTTAGGCAAATATGCAACATAATTGAGGCGCTCTTACTGTGAAAAATGACTTTAGATTATTTGAATTATGCACAACATTGTACTTCTAACACTGCAATGTTATCAATAACTTTGTAAGTTTGCCGCCACTGCGTCAGGCCGTTGTGTCCTTGGGCAAGACACTTCACCCGGATTTGCTCCTGTGGGTAATGTCCACAGTACATGTATGATACTAATGTGTACTTGTAAAGGCGCCTCGATGACTTTGAGGCGTGAAGATGGACGGTGTGGCGCAGTGCGCTGTGCAATGATCCTCAGATCAAGGGGTGAAACCCGCCGCTGCTGCGTCTGTAAAGCCGGTGTGTCCTTGGGCAAGACACTTCACCTGAACTTGCTCCTGTGGGTATTGTCCACAGTACATGACCATTGCATATATGATATGTGTAATGTGTGTATATGTAAAGCGCTTTGAGCATCTGGAAAAACGCTATAATAAATGTAAGGAATTATTATTATTATTAACTTGAAATGATCTTCAACCCGTTTGATTGTTTGTATACAGCAGGTGGCATCATCTGTCTGTTAATGACAATCATTTTTTATATTACAAGTTGGAAACGTTAAACCTGTAAATAAGGTATTATCATATTCTACATTATTGTGAATGTAAGAATAATCTTCAAATGCAAATAGACAACATGCAGTAACATTAACATCTCATTTGATGTTTTCTTTCAACTTGTTTGAAGAAGACATTTTATGGAAACTAAGTAGGACAAACTTTGCAAAATGTATATTGTATTTATGTCTGTGGTGTGTCACCTTAGGTCCTTCAATATGCTTACTCTTTGCTCACTTCACCTGAATTTACCTCCTTTCAGTCAATACTACATTATTTCATCGCTTGAATGTGATATAGGTGTTGTTTTCTTATGAGAATCTGATTACATGAACATCATAGACAGACAGATCATAATGCATTAGGCGCTGCTGCTTTTTTTTCCTTCTCATTTAATGAAACAATTCTGAAGGATCTCAAGGCACAGAGGAGAGAAATCATAAAAGATGGAGGTGACAGCCGCTCGGCCCTGCATCAATGTGCAGAGGACTGTCAGCGTAGAGACATGGGCTGTTGATACTAAAAGGTTGGCTGGGAACAGGACAAGGAGTGGTAAGCTCTGCAACTCCATTGAACACAGTGAAGTGTCCGTGGATTACAATTGATTCAAGAGGGGCAGGCAAATGGCCAGAAAACCTCAAAAATAAGTAGACCAGGTATCAGTACAAGAGCGAAACCCCTGAGCCCTGTTTGAGGTCAGAGGTGAGAAAAAGAAAGGCCAGTAGTGATGTTGAGGCCCCTAAAAAGAGGCTGAGGTCTCGCAACTCCTCCGACACTGCTAAATCCACCAGCGCTAAATCCACCAGCACTGTGTCCAGCGATGAAGACTACAGGAGAGCCTTAAAATCCACCAAATGGCCTTCTCGGCCATCACTTCCCGAGTTGAGCTTAAAGTGGCAAAAAGAGTGATATGGACAGATTTAGCAACCTGAGAGATTTTGAGAAATATAGATTTAAAGCAAGAAATGTTTTTAAAATAACATGTAAAAACGTCTGTTTGTGTTTGTTTAGATGCTTTTGAGTAGAAATACAAGGAGCTTGATCCAATTGGCAAAGGAGGCGTCGGCTCTGTGTTTTGCAGCTACCGTAAAGACAACAATGTACCTGTAAGTCTTACAAACAAATGCTTACATTCCTTATGCCATTCAATGTTGTTCAGGAAGTACCAACCAAAAGATTTGCACCTTTGTCTTGCAGTTGGCCATGAAGCACATTCCCAGAACTAAAGCGAGGTGTCAACATCTGGTGAGTAATTTGATCTGATGATGAACACAGAGAGTTAAATTACAACTAAAATCTAAACATTAAATCAGTTTTTAACACTTTCTGGGTCACTTTTACCGCTGATCATATTTCCAAAGATGGCTTTCATAACCAATTCGCTTTTTTAAATATGTACTTCTCAGAACTGTATTAGCAGTTTATCAAAACTTGGTATGTTTGCATATTTTCTTCAAACTTTCAATGGAAAACATTACCACGTCTTCCTGGAGATTGCCTGCATGCTTAAAGCAGCAACATACCCTCACTATAAGCATTGTTGTCTTTCAAATTGTCTTTTGGACACTCCAACGAACACAGTACCACACAAAATGCTTTGGTGCACACCACCAAGTATTTTTTTAACGTGACACTGCTATATGGTCCCTCACACACACAAACACACACACATGAAACCTCCCACTTAGGTTCGTTTAGGGTCACAAAGATATCTCAGATCGAGTGCTAGCCATCTGGTGCTACATCACCACGCCGTGGACTCATATGGAGTGTGTGTCTGTGCTTGTGTGTGTGTGTATGGGTAGGAGTTTGTTTAGTGGGGGGTGGGGCATAGAGCATGTGGCCCAACCCAGGGTACCTTCATGGCGTGCAATGGTCTGGAACCTATGGATCACCGCACCCCCACACACCCCTACTGTCATACACACATGCAAACACGCTCATTGGAGGAGAACTCAAGACCCTTTTTGGAGAGTGTGATGGCTAGCTGCGTTAAGAGGATGGTAAGGGGCCTCGGGGGTGGATGGGAGGAGGATGGGTGGAGATGATAAGATTGCAGTGGTGATGTGGAGCAGGGAGAGGAGGGTGACTGAGGGTGAAATGATGGCTCAGGGCAATGAAGATGGAAGCGGTGGCAGAGGTGAAGAGTGCAGCCAGGCGATGATACAGAGTATAGATCTGAATTTTCTTATGATATGCTTGGTAACCTCTAAACATGGGCTGCGTACCTAAAGCTCAAGTAATTTCATTGTATGCTGCCTGTTGCTTGTGATGACTTAATCTTTCAAGAAGTCCCAAGCGTGGGCACACTGACAGCAGAAAGAAGGTTTTGGATAGTCTTAGATGTTTTCAGTTTATTTCTTAGTAACATTAAATAATATGGGGTGCGTATTCACAGAAGATGTCCTATTTGTTTTCTGTGGAGGGCTAGGTTACTATACGGAAAGTCAGTGATGAGATGTTTTGTGTTTGTTTTCATCAATTAAAGATAACAAAGCTAAATTCATCTATTAGTGGCCCATCACGCCGTAGAATGACATTCAAAGTAACTTTTGGATATTTCCAATAGTGTATTGAAGGCAACATTAATCACTATTTTACTATCAACAAAAGATAAAATGACCATGTGTAATGTGAACGGTGTCACAGAGAATTATCATTGTTGGACTCTGTTGGCTTCCTAAGATCTACATAGCTTTCCGCTCATTCTTTTGGTTTCCAGCTCACAAACTCCACTCTATTCAACTTTGTTTCCAACTGCAGTGTTCAGCTGTTTTTGGTAAAAAAGCTCTAAGGGCAAATCATTCTGTGGATGTGTTGCATTGAGCCTATTAATTACATACTCTGCTAAGACTGAAAAGTTGTTAATTTCCTGTTTTAACCCTATCTTAGTACAGAATAGATGCATCTGTGCTTTAAGCTAACCCAATTCCACTATTTAACACAACTTCAGCCTTTAGTTTCTGTCGGAATCAAGACAAGCATAATTGGCTCTCCCTTTGTTGTTGCTCGTGTTACGTCAGAGGACATTTGCTTAAAGTTGAGCTTTTTCCCCAATGTATGCTGAGCAGTAGAGAATGAGAAGGCACTCAGCAGGTGACCCAATCACAGTACAAAACAAAAGGTCGAGTAGTTTGAACAAAAAGCGAGCATAATCCATAAACTGCTCTGCCAAATCTCCATAGTGCAACTTTATACTGTAGGTCCTGGTTGTTCATGTGTTGTTGGGCCGATGAGTGTGTAATTGTCAAATAACACCAGAGTAAAGAACTGAATTTCTGAGTTAAGTTGCTCTTATCTTAAACTTAATGAGTGAACTGTGCCATGCATCTTTAAAAAAATGTATGTTGCACCATGCAATTGAAAGCTTACATAGATCTTATATCAAAACCAAAAGTGTATGTGTGTGTTAAAGCAAAAGTAGAAGAGTAGAAGGTGCACAAGCCTGTTCTCTTACTATCTCTGCTCCACAGTGACGAAACTCCTTAGGTAAACCTAAGAGAACCCCCATGTATAAATACATAAACGCTAAGTATTTTACATATGCACACATTTGCAAGCAGAGGCAACTTCCCTTGTTGCAATGCATATACTGTACACAATGAAGCACACACATAATTTCACTGCTTGTCAGATTTCATTTTCCAGATGAGCAAACAGAAAAAGATAATTTCACAGCTCTGATTGGTTAATTACTCTTTGTTTGTATGTGGTCATTTGTCTGTCTTTAAAAAGCCCACATCATCTCGTGGCAGAGTGGATTGTGCACTGACCAGCAATGAGATGCCACAATGCGTGTCTTCTGCCACTTATAGTAATGGCTAAAAATGATTAAAACGGCACTCAACTGATTTTACGTGTCTGGAGGAGTGCTACTGTGGGGGTAATTGTGCAGTGTGTTCTGTGGTTGTGAAGGCAGTACGAATAGCCTTGATGATGTCATCCGTGTTAACTCTGTATGGGTTTGAGATGAAAATGAATTACAAAAACCCAGGCATTGGTTTGGTGTCCTGGTGTATAGTGAAAACATGTTGGATGGTTTAGACCTTCAAACCAAATAAAGGAAGTTCTGAAGCCTCATGTTGTAAGAGGATGAAAGGTCGTTTGGGGAAACTAGGATGCTGTGTTTTTGCAGATGACACATAATAAAGACAACAAGTCTTATCCTCTGGTTTTAACCTTTACAAAGGAAAAACTGATCTCGACAAAACAAACTCATTGACATTCCAAGTTAGATTTGCCCACCAAGATCCATGGATATACGTTTAAATGATCAGGAATGCAGAAGCTATTTTATCCATAGTTGTGTAAATTCTTAAATGTTGCTTTTTCATTTAATTTCAAACCTTTATTTAATCATATTGGTCCAATTGAGATCATAGATCTCTTTTTCAAGGGAGACCTGCAGCATATAAGTTCCACATGAAACATAAAACAATAAAGGACATCATACATTATATTTACAGGATACATTTACATAGTTATAGACATTTACAAGTGCCCATTGTATCAACGAGCATTTCATTTAGCCTAGCTTTAAAAACATGTAGAGGAATGAGATTGCTCAGTTTCAATTCTTGCTGAAGACTGTTCCAAGCAAGTGGAGCTGCGCACATAAAAGCTGTCTTACCTAAGACAGTCCTTGCTCTTGGTACATCTAACAATACTACATCATGCGATCTCAGACAATAGCTGCTTGCAACTCTCTGTGTTATCAGAGAGCAGATATAATACGGGAGTTTACCTGGAGTTTACCCAACAAAGCTTTCTAAATAAACGTGTACCAATGACTGAGCCTCCGTACAGTAAGTGATGGCAAACCTGCCTTGGCATACAGGGTCAACCCAGTCTCATGGCATTTCGTGTTCACCAACACGATTTTTAATCTATTGATTCGTGTTCACCAACACGATTTTCCCCTTTTTTTCGTGTTGCACAGCACAATTTTAAAAGCAATGTATTTCTACTGGTAATGTGTTTCGTGCCTGCAGCACGTCTTTTTCTCCGGTCGGGTCGTGGAAGACCGGAAGCTGTGTGGTTCCTAAAAACATGTTCTTACTCAATATCAAGCCACAATTATTGCTTTTATTTTAAATCGTATAATTTCGGACTTTTGTTGCCGTCTGTGAGGAAAATAAATGGGGCTCAGAGCCTCAGGATACTGAAATCTGTATTTTTTAAATCTTTTTTTCCTTCTAATTTGTTATTCTTTTCAAAATAACACACTGTTATTTACTCACCAATAACACACAATTAACTTTGCTTTTATTTATTGGTTTAATTCCATAATCTCTGGCTTTTTTGGAGTCCGTCAGGAACTGAATTTCAAAATAAAAATAACCGGAAACAGACCTAGGCATTTCGAGCGATTACCCAAGATCCTCAGCTATGGTTTAAGCTCGCTGATTGGATGTTTTAGCCGCAATGCATGCTGGGATTTGGTGTTTATATGATATGAAATCTGGAATAATTTTAAAAGAATAAAATAATACTTAATTCCGAGTGTTCTTGCTTTTCTCTTTGAAAGTCATCACATAACGGCATTGTAATACACGGTTCGGCTGCATTGTATATTACAGATCTGCCGTAGTTCTTTATTTATAGAGCCCTGATGAGAAGACCTTTGGAAAAACTGGAAGAAATGCCGCTGAAACTGAATTCTTGACCTGGATCATAAATATATCAACAATTAAACAACATCTTCAATTTCTCTTCACACAATACGTCTCCTTGCAGTATCAACACTAATTCTGCTGACTTTTACATTTGATCTAATTCATAGATAGGTTATATATTTACACCATAACGGTGCACAGCTGATATAAAAGGACTTGTAGTTTTTAAAGATATTACTGATTTTCTTTGAATATAAGAATGTAAATACTGAGTCTGAAATATTATAGCAATATGCTTTAAAATTATGTGAAAGCATGAATAAAACTACACATCTTCAGATGTTGTACATACATAAGTGTCCTACACTAAGTTATTATGGCTGTGTGTACCTTGTGTGCACCGCCTAGTGGTTAAAGCACGTTATTGAATTATTGTTTTTATGTGTTATATTTGATTAAAAAAATATTAAGAGTACATACTTTCATAGGGGGAAAGTAGAAGGTCTGTGATAGAAATATAGAATATAAAAAATCAAGACGATACTATAAGTGATCTCTACAATAAAACAGTTTAGTGCTGGATGTACAAAGATATTAATAGTGCAAAACAGAAAAAACGAATTAACCTTTATTTAAACATTAAATAATACTTTAGATTAAGGTCTTCTTTTAAATAAGACATTTTTTTTGGGGGTATCTATCTACAGATAAATATTAAGCCTGACAAAGTACTTAATGTCTAATATATTGCTTTCCTGCAATGTTAACTATGTTGAAGCACTTATTTTAACTGATATTATACACATTAATTATACTCTTATGTATGTAGATAGTATAAGAAATGTGCAGAATATGACAGTTTAATGGTGGAGGTACACACATATTGATAGATGTCTTGTAATGTTGAGGAACCTGTGACCCAAGATTTTCATTCATTGCATACACCGTAGTTGTGTATATGATATGTCAATAAACCTTTGAAAATCTTGAAATCTTGAAAGGGATGTGCAAAATAGCCATAATATACAGTCATTAATTAACTATTAGTAGAGAATAACGAGTAATGAATATACTTTATTACTCGTTTCCATTCATGTCAATTGCAGATAAATGTTTAGTCTTCTCAAGCATCCATCCATCCATCCATCTTCTCGCG
Organism: Pseudochaenichthys georgianus; assembly: GCF_902827115.2. NCBI lineage: Eukaryota > Metazoa > Chordata > Actinopteri > Perciformes > Channichthyidae > Pseudochaenichthys > Pseudochaenichthys georgianus. Next base: position 15,834,033 of record NC_047519.1, on the reverse strand, counting down.
CTTATCCGTGGTCGGGTCGCGGGGGGTAGCAGAGAGCCCCAAACTGTCTTTTCCCTGGCCACATCAACCAGCTCTGATTGGGGGATCCCAAGGCGCTCCCAGGCCAGCAAAGAGATATCATCTCTCCACCTGGTCCTAGGTCTACCCCTTGGTCTCTTCCCAGCTGGACGTGCCTGGAACACCTCCCTAGGGAGGCGCCCAGGTGGCATCCTAACTAGGTGCCCGAACCACCTCAACTGGCTCCTTTCGACGTGCCAACTATCAAATATCTCTCCTGATTGTTGGCACTTGACAATCACCTTACCTGAATTTTACTCAGGTGTAACTAAAGCCTGATTTAAGGGTTGTTTATATTTCACATCATTAATCAGAATCTGCAAAGTAACTCAAATAAGTGTAGTGGAGTAAAAATACCAGGTTAACCTCTGAATTGTAGTGGAGGAATTACAAAGTAACAATGAGCTGTCATGTGGGTATATTAATGCTGCGCATTATGGACACAAGTGATTTTCCCCCATTTATTAACTAAATGTTTTACATTTGATAGCACCAATGTGTTTAATACTGGCAACTTCTAATTGTGGGAAAAACGCAAACGTTCAGTAGAGACGTCCCATAGAACATTTTGCGAAACACAATAGCCAGCATGTGTAGTTCTGGGGGGGTGTTCGATTCCAGTTTTGGATAGTCTGGTGTGGTTTCGTTCCATTTCAAACAGCTGTTTGACGCTCGGCGTAAACTTGGCGCACTGCCACTCCAACATCCAATCCCAGAGCTTGAAGATTAATCACGGGGACTGTAGTCCTAAACGATAGCTGGGGATTATGGGTAGTGTAGTGTCTTCGGCCATCCTAAACTCCTAAGAGGCCTACGTCTGTTTCCGGTTATTTTTATTTTGAAATTCAGTTCCTGACGGACGCCAAAAATGCCAGAGATTATGGAATTAAACTAATAAATAAAAGCAAGGATAATTGTGTGTTATTGGTGAGTAAATAACAGTGTTATTTTGAAAAGAATAACAAATTAGAAGGAAAAAAAGATTTAAAAAATACAGATTTCAGTATTCTGAGGCTCTGAGCCCCATTTATTTTCCTCACAGACGGCAACAAAAGTCAGAAATTATACGATTTAAAATAAAAGCAATAATTGTGGCTTGATATTGAGTAAGAACATGTTTTTATGAACCACACAGCTTCCACGACCCGACCGGAGAAAAAGACGTGCTGCAGGCACGAAACACATTACCAGTAGAAATACATTGCTTTTAAAATCGTGCTGTGCAACACGAAAAAAAGGGGAAAATCGTGTTGGTGAACACGAAGCAATAGATTAAAAATCGTGTTGGTGAACACGAAATGCCATGAGACTGGGATGACAAGGTACAGTGATGTGTAAGTGCTTTACAATTTGTGACAAATCTCGGTGCGCTGTGATAGGCGGCATCTAACTTGTTCAGGCAATGGGCAGGTGCATTCATATACAACAAATCACCATAGTCCAGCACAGGTAAAAAGGTCACTAGCCTTTTCCTGGCCTCAAGCGAGAAACAGGACTTGTTTCTAAAAAAGAAATCTAGTCCAACACTCAGCTTTTTAAGCAGGTTATTGACATGAAGTTTAAAAGTAAGACAATCATCAAGACAGATAACTAGGTATTTATAACAGGTAACCACTTCAAGTACTTGTCCTTGCATAGTAACAATATCCAAAACAGGCTCTGGTGTCTTTTTATCTTTTGAAAATAGCATTACCTTGGTTTTTATCAACATTTAAAAGAAGCTTATGCTCAGCGAGCTGAGTCTGAATAATGTTAAAAACAGCCTTTAATTTAACACCAGTCTCCTTAATGGAGGGACCTGCACAGTACATCATGGTATCGTCCGCATAAAAATGTAAAGTAGCTTCATTCACATTTTCACCTAAACTGTTGATATATATGGAGAATAAAAGTGGACCTAAAACAGAACCTTGAGGAACACCATTAGCTATGTTTAACCACTCAGAAGACAGCCCATCAAAGTGAACACATTGGGACCTTTCAGAGGGGTAGTTCACAAACCACCCCACTGCATGGCTGGATATGCCAATACTGAGTAGCCTCTGCTTTAAGATGCGATGATCGACGGTATCAAACGCTTTGGAAAGATCAATAAATAGAGCTGCACAACTCTGCTTATTATCTAAAATACTCGTAATGTCATTCACCACTTTCATTGTCGCAGTGATGGTGCTATGTTGCTTTCTGAAGCCTGACTGATGTTTAGACAGGATATTATTTGTACATAAAAACTCCTTTACTTGTTCACTCACATAGGCGTTCGAGCACCTTCGCCAGAACTGATAATTTAGAGATTGGCCTATAGTTATTTAAAATAGTTGCCTCCCCTCCTTTTAGCAAAGGCAACACATAAGCTGACTTCCATATTTTTGGAATTGCATTTGTGCTGAGGGAGAGGTTAAAAAGAGTAGTGAGAGGAGGAGCAATACAATCTGCAGCTATCTTTAAAAAGAAAGGTTCTACGTTGTCCGGACCAGCCGGTTTCTTAGGATCTAGCTTGGTTAAGGCTTCATGAACAACATTAACAGTAAAAGGAGTAAAACTGAAAGGGTTTTCCAGACCACATTGTTCAGAGTCACGGATTGGGGTGTTCACAGAAGCAGAGTTAGAAACAGAATCAAACAGAGAACCACAGGACACAAAATGCTTATTAAAGCAATTTAACATGGTAGCTCATTACGGATCTCACTGGTGGATATCGATTTTATGGCTTTCCAACATTTCCTAGGATTATTTTGGTTTTCTGTGGTAACTGACAAATAGTACTTCGACTTAGCACTTTTGACATGTGAAGTGAAGATATTTCTTAGCTGCCTAAAACGCAGCCATTCTACCTCTGAGCCTGATTTCCTGGCCTTTACCCAGGCCTTGTTTCTCTCATGAAGGAGACTAGACAGTTCAGCAGAAAACCAAGGATTGTCTCGTCCCTTTACTCTAAATTTACGCAGGGGTGCATGTCTATCAATGATCTCCATAAAACCAAAATAAAAATAAGACCATGCAGTTTCTACATCAGCACACAGATCGATTTTTCCCCAATCAAAATCAAACAGATCATGAACAAAACCCTGCTCCACAAAATGTTTTATGTCTCTCTTAATAATAATACGAGGTTTAACCTTTTGGACCTTAGTGTCCCTAATTGTGGCTACAGCACAGTGGTCACTCACATCATTCACAAATACTCCCACAGATGAGTATTTATAGGGAACATTAGTTAGAATGAGATCAATTAGGGAGGGTTTATTAGGGGACTTAATGTTAGGGCGAGAAGGACTGTCAACAATCTGAGTAACGTTAAAAGAGATACAAAGGTTTTTAAAATCCTCTGACACTGCAGTTAACCAGTCCCAGTTAAAATCTCCAAGTAGCACTATTTCCTTGTAGTCTAGTTGCGATAAAAGATTTGCTATCGAAGACAAGAGCCGCGTTCACACTGCGGTACTTTTCCCACAAAGGTTCATGCGAACTTAGTTCATGATCGCGTTCACACCAAAAAGAGCCGGTACTAAAAGTAGTTCATGCGAACTCTTTTTTGAGAAAAGAGCTATATTCCTGATTGGCTGGGCGGATTGCAAACCACGCCCCGTAAAACTCCCAAAAAGTTTTGTGAAGCCACCATTTTATTATCCTTGCATTAGTATTATTAGCATTAGCATTAGCCCAGCGCAGAAACACAGAGACTAACTTATGGCAACACAAAATAAAACATGGGAGCGGTGGAGATGAGGAGGTGTCAGCGTTCTGGCGATTTACTCGGAAGGCTTCAGTAGAAGCTGCTGGGACTCCCAGCAGCTTCTACTGAAGCCAGTCCCCAACTCCGGGGACTTCCGGCCGGGGACTTTGGGCGGCAGTATACGCTGTGAAGTGGTTTTGTGGCCTGCCAGTAAACCCAAAGCAGAAGAAGAAGAAGTGACGTCAGCGGCTTCATTTGCCTAATCCACCCCCAGGGACTTTTTCTGGTGTGAACGCGATCTGTACTTAGTTCATGCGAACTAAAGAGTTCGCATGAACTAAGTTTGCATGAACCTTTGTGGGAAAAGTACCGCAGTGTGAACGCGGCTATTGAGTCCTTGACAGCTGAGGGGGGTCTGTAACAGCCCACCACCATGACCTGTTGCCCCTTTGCCACTTCTATATTTAAGGCTAAAAATTCAAATTGCTTACTGATAGATTTGGAAACTAATGTGGATACACTGAACTTATTCTTAACATAAATGGCAACGCCACCACAATTATGAGGCCGGTCGGAACGATACACATTATAACCATTTAAGGCAATGTCAGAGGCCAAAATAGATTTATTTAGCCATGTTTCTGATAAAACAATGACGTCAGCGTCAGTCGAGCTCGCCCAAATGCAGACAAAATCTAGTTTACCTAACAGACTGCGCACATTCAAGTGGATGAAACCCAACCCAGACCTAGCTTTACAATCAGCAGGAGTAGCGATCTGACTACTACTACTGGGCGGACCAGGGTTAGGTTGTACATTTCCTGACAGTAATAGCAACAAAAAAAACAGGCATCTTTTCCTCTTAAGCGACACACATACATTGTCATCTACTTTAGAATCACAGGAAAAGTCTGCGAGAGTGTGATTTGAGCTTAAGAAGCACTCCTGAAGAACCATCATCGCAGGAAAACAAAAAAGACAAACATATTTTGTCGAGCAGATTGTCTGTGACAAGGCAACCGGTAAATGTTTGTGTAACACATCCAGGGAATGCCCACTGCAGGTGGCAGAACAGACCTGAATCCAGTAGACTTCACAGAATGACTAGAGATCTTCTCATAGTCCAATACAGTTAACAGGCACAGCAGAATCCCGATATGGGCCATTTTCCCAGACCAGCAAACAGTATCCGTGACGTTCCTGGAGCAAATCAGCACAGCAGCAAAGGACAGGCGAAAGCAGCAGCGTGGAAGCGCTCCGGTCCCTCCGTGGTATCCCCGTGGTGAAAGGTCTCCTCAGCAAGCAGCACACGACACCGCAGCACACGACAGGTGGGAGCAGGCCTCTGCAACAGCAGAACCAGGACAGGTGGAAAGCAGGCCCCAGCCGTGGTAAAATCCTCCTCCGCACAGCAGCACACGCACGCTTAATGATTAAGATCAACGATTGGGAGGTTAACATACAATTGCTTTGCTGGGTAGAGATTCATCTTTCACTATTGGCAAAAAAGATGACTAAGCCTCTATTCAACTTTGTCAATGTTGTCTTTTACATCAACAATCACCCCCATCAGCAAAATAAGAAAAACTGAAAGAGCTCACGCTGGCCAATCACGGTTCAAGTGTTCGCAGTGTGTCTGTAGGTGTTGCAATCTGTAGATAGTTTTGAGGAGATTCAAGTCACCTTCATTCACCTTTATTTGGCAAACCTCCAGCTTTACTGGTCAAACAAATGAGCACACACACACACACACACACACACACACACACACACACACACACACACACACACACACACACACACACACACACACACGCACGCACGCACGCACGCACGCACGCACGCACGCACATGGACACAAACAACAAAGACATTAAGGGTGAGAGTTAGCTTCCCCTCCTGGCGTTATCTGATCTGCAATGCTAATCTGCTTTATTTGTCTCCTGTCAAAGAGCTGTTTATTGCTGATTCTCTCAATACACTTAATCCTGTTTGAACATGCAAATGAGACAGCGAGGGACAACACACACACGCACGCACACACACACACACACACACACACACACACACACACACACACACACACACACACGCACGCGCACACACACTTCAAATCACCCCCATATCACCATTAGAGACATCACTGGAGAAAAATGAGCACACACACACAAACACACACACACACACACACACACACACACACACACACACACACACACACACACACACACACACACACACACACACACACACACACACACCAATCAGAGCCCAATGAGCCCATACAGGGAGAAAAATGGGCAGCAAAGAGAGAGTAGGGGGATTGCGAGAAGAAAGACAGGATAGTCGACACACTGATTTCTGTTGCTTTGATGTCATTTTAACCATTTCAAATATAACTCTCATTTGATGGGTCCCCATTTAGTTGGTCTGAAAGGAAGAGGAGGAGCTGAAATTAGAGTTAAGACATGCTTGGTGTTTCATTTTATGTTTTGTTGGAGAACTTCATGTTCACTTTTACTTTTTGTTCCCCCATATTGTCCGTAAATCAACAGGCATCAAACATTAAAAAGTTATATTGGATTATGATGCTAATATCTTCTCCATAGCTACCAATTCTAAACGTATTCACCTCACACACATCATTTGATCTAATTTAAAAATATTGATTTGTGCAGTAGGTCAAGAGAACTAAAGCACTTAATTAATTAATCAAACCTTTATTGGTGATTTATAACAGGTCCAACCCTGATTTGCTCCATTGTCCCGACATGCACACCCTTTTCCATAAATAATATACTTCTGTCTGTGTTTACACAAATAAAAAAGGAACACTATAAATCTATCCACACTGTGTGTCATGGTATTATCTCTTTGAATGTATGTGATTTATATATCTGTGTGTTATAATAGGTTTATGTTTTCACCATTAGTGTCCACACTTGGCACATTTCCAGTGAACCTATCGGGCCCTATAAGGGGTAAATGAGACCTATAAGAACGGGCTAAATCTGGATTCACAGTGTGGTGTCCATATGGGCCCAATGGGTCCCACATGGCATGTATAAAGGCAGACTATATGGGCCTCTCATGGGCAAAGAAAATTCACGCCCCCTACAGGGTCCATTGCATTAATTTGGATGCATCACCAATAGCTTAATGGAAACTAATCTTGTTTCCAAATATATCCAATTGGCAAGAATGAAATCACTCCAAATGCAACGAAGGGATACTGAGATTAAATGATGCCCTGAAGTCAATGAAAAGTCTCAATGTTTTTAAGAGAATGCATGAGTTTAATATAGGGGTCCAGCAAAAACCTGCTGCCCACACTTTATTGCATAACATGACCACACAGACATTTGGTCTATCTCCTTTATATAGACCTATCCAATCCTTTTCTTCCAACCTTTGTTCTCACGTCTCTGTCGTTCATCTCCCCTCCCTCTATTGCACCACAGTTTGCTTTTCAGTTCTTTCTCTCGCTGGATGTCCCACTGGGGGCTGAGAATCTCCACAAAGCCCCGACACCCAGAGTGAAGGAGAAAAGGGCAGCGAAAGGAGAAAAGGGGAGAGAGAAAGGCAAGGGGAAAATAGAGGGTAAGAGGTCACAGAAAAGAAGAAGAAGAAGAAGAAGAAGAAGAAGAAGAAGAAGAAGAAGAAGAAGAAGAAGAAGAAGAAGAAGAAGAAGAAGAAGAAGAAGAAGAGATCAAGCACAGTGTAGAGCTGTAAAGACAGTGGAGAATAGAGGATGAAGAAAGAGCAAGGGGAAGACTTAAGAGGGATATTTAGAAAAAAAAGGAAAATAAAAGAGGGATAGGGACAGAGATAGACAACGGTGAAAGAGATGAGAAGATAATGTAATGGAGACAAATATGTGAGGAGGAGCAGAGAGAAAGACATAGAAGCTGGAAGGAAAAAGCGGATTGGATTTGACACAAACAAGAGTATCCAGCGGAGTAGAAAGGTGGGGATGATAAAAGGGGAAGAGACAGACTTGATGAAAAGAAATCAAGCTTTGAACAAAAGAGGGAGGGAGAGACTCGGTTGCCAGGAGGCTGTGTGTGAGAGTGTATTCTAAAGGGGATGGAGGGTCATAAGTAGCTGCTAAAAGGCTTGTGCCACCTCTGCTGAGGAGGAGTCCTTCAGAAAACATCTCATCAGCTTAATGTGTGTGTGAGTGAGTGAGTGTGTGTGTGCGTGTTTCAGCGTGCAATTTGGAGAGGAAGTGTCTTCAACAGCACACTCATGAGTTTGCCATAGGTTAGGTGATTTCACACTTCCCACCCCCCCCCCCCCACACACACTCTGGTCAATCCACAGCCTGTTGACACCTCAGTCTTAATCATCACCTCTGTGTCAGGCTGACAACATGTTCTGATCTGCATCTGTCACACATTCGCTGTGTTTGAATGCACTTAGGGAATCCGATTATCCTCAGTTTAAGGCAGAAAACTAATGTCTAGATGTATTGTGAATAGAGACCTGGTTTCCTTAACAGGGATAGGTGATCAAGGAAAACAATAGGTTACTTACGTAACCCCAGTCTCAGAGTAACATGAAGTGAGATGTCTCACTATGGGATGCGCCTCAACGCGTATGCAAACAGAAGCATCAATCTCATTACGCCAATGGTGATCTTGACGTCAACGTCAGGGAATCCACCCACCCTTTAAGTAGTTTGCGCTACGACGCAGCGTCATTCAAAATAAGCACCTCTTCTCGCTTCGCCTTAGCAAGAAGGGCCGTCTGGTGAGACATCTCACTTCATGTTACTCTGAGAACTGGGGTTACGTAAGTAACCTATAGTTCTCATTCATAACACGCCGTTCGATGTCTCACTATGGGATATTGAAACTCCCGTATTGCTAGACATGCTTATCTCGAAAATCACCAAAAACAACCAGAGCTTAACAGGCAGAACTCTGTCTCAACACGGGACCCAGCACTGCGCGGGCCACACTTGGAGCAGAGACATCTAGCCTATAAAAGCGGACAAAAGTGAGCGGCGAGGACCAACTCGCTGCTGCACAGATGTCTTGGATGGAAACACCCTTGAACAAAGCCCAGGATGTAGCCAGTCCACGAGTAGAATGAGCACGCAGGCCTGTTGGTGCCTGCAAACCCTGACTCGTATAAGCCAGAGCAATCACTTCCACAATCCAGTGGAGAGCCGTTGCCTGGTAACGGGCTTGCCCTTCTGAGGGTTAGCCCAGGATATAAAGAGTTGGTCATTACAACGAAACTCTTTTGACCTGTCCATATAGATGCGTAAAGCACGAACTGGACACAGCAAATTCGGCCGCTGTTCCTCAGAGGAACACAGCGGCGGAGGAAATGCCACAATGTCAATTGGAGTACATGACCCAACCACCTTAGGTATAAAGGCAGGGTTGGGCTTCAGCAACACTCTCGTTTGCCCCGTGGGAAACTGAGTGCACGAAGGATGTACAGAGAGCGCATGAATGTCACTGACTCGCTTGGCAGATCCCAGAGCCAGTAACAGCACTGTCTTCAGTGACAGGTGTTTCATGTCAGCTTCTTCCAGGGGTTCAAAGGGAGGTCGAGTGAGCCCATCTAAAACCACTGCCAAGTCCCATAAGGGCACCAGTGTCCTGGAAACCGGGAGGAGCCTGTGAGCCCCTTTCATAAAACGGCAGACCAAAGGATGTTGGCTAGCCGTCTTTCCCTCAAAGCCCACATGGCATGCAGCAATAGCAGCCAGGTACACTTTAATCGTAGAGAAAGCTCTGTGTTTATCAATTAAGTCCTGTATAAATGATAAAATCACCCCGACAGGACATTGAAAAGAGATGTGTCCTTCTTGAAGGCACCACTCCTCAAACACCCTCCACTTACAGTCATAGAGAGACCTGGTGGAGGAAGCTCTTGCACTCTGAATAGTGTTTATCACCTTCTGAGGGAGACCCACTGTATTCAGATTGTACCACTCACGGGCCAGGCCCATAGTGCCAAGCGCTCTGGGTGTGGGTGAAAGACCCCCCCCCCCCGCCTGAGACAGTATGTCCCTGCGTAGTGGGAGCTGCCACGGCTGCCCGCACAGCAGCTGATATATCTCCGCCAGCCAGTACATTGCAGGCCAGTGCGGAGCTATCAGGATAAGTGTGTGGCGTTGTTCTCTCACTCTGGCCAGAGTTGGGGGTATCAGAGCCAGGGGTGGAAACGCGTACAGAAGGACCGGAGGCCAAACGTGCGCGAGCGCGTCCACGCCTAACGGTGCGTTTAAATCACGCATTGAAAAGAACAGCTGACATTGAGCATTTTCTTTTGATGCGAACAGATCTACCGTGGCTCGGCCGTAACGCACCCACAGCTGACTCACAATCATTGGATGTTGAGTCCAGTCTGCATATAGTGGTGCACCTCTGGACAGCAGATCCGCCCCGAGGTTCATCACTCCTGGTACGTGCATCGCTCTCAGAGAGAGGAGACGTCCGCAGCTCCATAAGATCAGTTTGCGTGCCAGCATGTGTAACTGGAGAGAACGCAAAACCCCTTGGCGGTTTATATACGATACGATCACACTCTCGACCTTGTTCTGACTTATGGTATTGAAATTGAGCAACTATTAGTCGAACCGCATAATCCTGCTTTATCCGACCATTTCTTAGTAACTTTTGAAGTACTGTTACTAGACTACAAAGCATTAGTCAAAAGCTCTTGCAGCAGAAACCTATCCGTTAGTGCTATAGCCACATTTAAGGAAGAGATTCCACCAATACTTAACTCGATAGCATGTCTGCATGTAGGGGAGGAAACTTATACAAAATGTACACCACCCCAAATTGATCATGTTGTTGATAGTGCTATAGATGCGCTGCGAATAAAATTAGACTCTGTTGCTCCTTTGAAAAAGAAGAAAATAAAATAACATAGATTAGCTCCATGGCATAATGCCGAAACCCGCAAAATAAAGCAAAAGTCTAGACAACTTGAAAGGATATGGCGTTCCACTAAACTTGAAGAATCTCGTTTAATTTGGCATATTACTCTCAATGAATATAAGCAAGCACTGCGTAAAGCGAGAGCAGCCTACTACTCTTCATTAATAGATGAGAATAAGAATAATGCAAGATTTCTTTTCAGCACTGTAGCCAGGCTGACAGAGAGCCACAGCTCCATTGAGCCTTCTATTCCCATAGCACTCGGTAGCAATGTTTTTATGTGCTTTTTTAACGATAAAATTGTTACTCTTAGAAACAAAATTAATGACCTCTTACCTTTGACCAGTATAGTGTTATCAACAGCTCCCGGAAACGTAAGTTCTAATATTACACTAGATAGGAAACTAGAATGCTTTTCAGCCATAAGCCTTGAACAATTAAATTCAATGATTCTCTCTTCTAAACCATCAACGTGCATGTTAGACCCAATTCCAACTAAGCTGTTGAAGGAAGTTTTTCCATTAATTAGCACTTCTTTATTAAATATTATGAATATGTCTTTATTATCAGGCTATGTTCCACAATCATTCAAAGTAGCAGTGATAAAACCGCTTCTTAAAAAGCACAACCTCGATCCAGAGGTTTTAGCCAACTATAGACCTATTTCTAATCTTCCGTTCCTCTCAAAAATTCTTGAGAAAGCGGTCGCAAAACAGTTGTGTGATTACTTAAAAAACAATGATTTATTTGAAGACTTTCAGTCTGGCTTTAGAACACATCATAGCACAGAGACAGCTCTGGTTAAAGTCACAAATGATATTCTAATAGCCTCAGACAAGGGACTTGTCTCTATTCTTGTTTTGCTCGATCTCAGTGCTGCATTTGATACTATCGACCATGATATCCTATTGCAAAGACTAGAGCACTTAGTTGGCATACAGGGAACTGCTTTAGGCTGGTTTAGGTCCTATCTATCTGAACACTCTCAGTTTGTACGTGTTAACGATGAATCTTCCACGCAAACCAAAGTTAGCCATGGAGTGCCACAAGGCTCAGTGCTCGGACCTATTTTGTTCACATTATATATGCTTCCGTTAGGCAATATTATAAGGAATCATTCTGTAAACTTTCATTGTTATGCGGATGATACTCAACTATATTTGTCAATCAAGCCTGATGAAATTAATCATCTAAATAAAATTCAAGACTGCCTTAAGGACTTAAAAACGTGGATGACCTTAAACTTTTTGATGTTAAACACGACCAAAACTGAAGTTATTGTACTTGGCCCGAAGAATCTACGAAACAAATTATCTAAAGATATACTAACTATGGATGGCATTAATTTGGCCTCCAGTGAGACTGTAAGGAATCTTGGTGTTATATTTGATCAGGATTTATCCTTTAACGCCCACATAAAATCAATTTCAAGGACCGCCTACTTCCATCTACGTAACATTGCAAAAATCAGGCATATCTTGCCTCAAAACGATGCAGAGAAACTAGTCCATGCATTTGTTACTTCTAGGCTGGATTATTGTAACTCTTTATTATCAGGGAGTACCAAGAAGTCAATCAAGTCGCTTCAGCTGATTCAAAATGCTGCGGCTCGTGTACTAACCAGAGTTAGGAAAAGAGACCACATTACTCCTGTTCTGGCTGCCTTACATTGGCTCCCTATAGAACACAGGATAGAATTTAAAATTCTTCTTCTCGCCTACAAAGCCCTTAATGGGCAGGCGCCATCTTACCTTAAATAACTCATTATACCCTACTGTCCTACTATGGCATTGCGTTCCAAGAATGCAGGGTTGTTGGTTGTTCCTAGAATCTCTAAAAGTACAATGGGAGCCAGAGCTTTTTCTTATCAAGCTCCACATTTGTGGAATCAGCTTCCAGTTTGTGTTTGGGCGGCAGACACCCTATCCGTTTTTTAAGAGTGCGCTTAAGACCTTCCTTTTTGATAAAGCTTATAGTTAGGGCTGATTAGATTCAGCCCCTAGTTTTGCTGATATAGGCGTAGTTTGTCGGGGGACATCTTACTTCTTCCTTCTCTCTGTCTACTCTCATGTTCCGATTAACCCAGCTTCCCCAAATGTCTTTCTTTTGGTGTCTATATACGCTGGGATCCGGAGTCATGGATGATCCTGCGGTCCTGTGTCCTGGATCGCGAGCGCTGGATCTTGAGTCGTGGCTGTGGTCCTGGATCATAAGTCCTGGATGGATATCCTCGTGGATTCATCTTCCTATTATACACACATGCATTTCCAAACATCTGGACTACCTATGTTGCAAATGTATTATCTTTTCAATTTACACACGGCATCTATTGCACGTCTGTCCGTCCTGGGAGAGGGATCCCTCCTCTGCTGCTCTCCCTGAGGTTTCTCCCATTTTTCCCTTTAAACTGGGTTTTCTTTGGAAGTTTTTCCTTGTACGATGTGAGGGTCTAAGGACAGAGGGTGTCGTATTGTCATACTGATATTCTGTACACACTGTGAAGACCACTGAGACAAATGTAACATTTGTGATATTGGGCTATATAAATAAACATTGATTGATTGATACGATATTGTGGTCGTGTTCTCTGTCCTCACGAGGACATGATGTCCTCTGAGAAAAGGCAGAAAGCGTTTCAGGGTGAGGAACACCGCTAAAAGCTCCAGATAATTTATGTGTGACCGTTGGAGGTCTCTGCTCCAGAGACCCCTCACAGGTCGACCTTCGTATATACCCCCCCAGCCCGTCAGACATGCGTCTGTGGTGACCACCTTCCGCGATAGGACAGCACCCATAGGTACGCCCCATACTAGAAAAGTTGGGTGTAGCCAGTGGCGCAGAGCCATTACGCATTTCATAGTGACCATCACTCTCCCCGCGCCATGACGCGCGGGGTCCAATCTGAGGGCAGCTACCCAGCGCTGAAACTCCCTCATGTGTAAGTGTCCCAGTCGTACCACCAGAATGTTTGCGTATTTGCGTGGCTGGAAATGAGCGAGGCAAGCCCTGAAGGCTTTCACTCTCTCTGCTGACAAGCGGGCTGTAAAGGGCACCAAATTCAGGAGTAGGCCCAGGAAGAGTACAGTCTGGGCTGGAGACAACATGCTCTTTTCTGTGTTTATTACAAAACCCAGGTCGAGCAGGTGTTTTACGAGGACATTCGTCTGCGTAATAGCCTCTTGCTCCGACTGTGCGAGAAGGAGCCAATCCTCCAGATAAGTTGCCAGGCGAATACCCTGTTGTCTCAACGGGGCTATCGTGGGCTGAGAGACAGACCAAAGGGAAGTACTCTGTACTCGTAACAGACACCCTGAAAGGCGAACCTCAGATATCTCCTGTGTGGGTAATATACTGGGATGTGGAAATACGCATCTTTCAGGTCGACTGATGTGAACCAGTAGTTTTGGCGCACGAGACCCAACAGAGATGTGTGAGTGAGCATTCTGAATTTGTATCTTTTGAGATATTTGTTCAGAGCTCTCAAATCTAGTATAGGCAGAATTCCGTTCCCTCCCCGTTTGGGAACGAAGAAATACTTGGAATAAAAGCCGCTCTGACTCTGTTCGGCGGGTATTATCGATATAGCCTTCTTTTCTAGCAGCGAGAAAATCTCTTGCTCTAGAATATGGGCCGACTCTCCCCGGGCCTGTGAATACAGAATGCCAGAGAAGTGAGGGGGAGTGACAGCGAATTGGAGCCTGTAGCCCCGTGTTACTGTCTTGAAAACCCAAGCAGAATCTGTGAGCATCCTCCACTTGTCGCTTCTCAAAGCGGACGGAGATGTCACAGCTCTGTCGTCTGCCCTCAGTGTCTCTATTTGTTGTGTTATGGGGCCCTCTAGTGTCTGAACACGGTGGTACCCCAGGTTGACAAACCCGGCTGACACTGCGCATGCGCGTGGCGGTGGTGCCTTCACAATCCCGTCTATTGTCTGCCTTTTGAGAGAGGCCGTAGCCGCTCTCAAAAGAGGGGGAGACGACAGACTGTTTATTGTTTTTATTGTTTTTCTTTTCATTTTTATTGACTACGCCCTTGGCTTCAAGCCTGGAAACGACAGTGTAAAATGATTTATTTTGAAACAACAATGATGACATGTGTTTGTGGGACTTAAACAGGCAGCGGAACTTGCTGTCTTTGATGTTAAGTCCATTTCCCTGATGGCGCGAACTTGAGGATGACATTTTGGCATCACTCGAGGCGGAGGGAAGATGGGGGCATGGCGGCACCCCGAAAACACATGAGCATCCAACACTGGAACGTGCTCTCGAGCTGGGGAACAGGGAACTTCCAGCTCCTTCATCGAGGAGAGGAGAGGAGGCTGTCAGGCCACCCGCTTCTTCTTCCTCGCCTGGTGGCTGAAAACCTGGGTCGGCTGCGCCTGAGCGGCCGCTGCCAGGACCGGAGATTTTCTTGGCCAGCTCCCTCTTACCTCGTGCCTGGGCTGGGGACCCGGGACGGGCTGCGGTCTCTGCTGCTTCGGTATTTTGAACCGGGCAGGACGTGAGACAGCTTGGGTGAAGGCCTGCCGCGGGACCATTGGAGGTGGCGGCTGGACCCTTCGGGGGAGACAGAGCTGGAGAGCCTCGTCTCCCTTCCTTTTTGACTCGCACCTCAGCTGCATTGAAGCTAGAGCGGAGCCAAATATGCCCTGGGGAACAATAGGCATGTCCAGAACATCCTCTTTTTCCCGGTCTGGAAGGTTGGTCAGGTTGAGCCACCTGGCTCTCTCCTGTACCACCATCATTCCCAGTGCTTTGCCCGTGGCTTGGACTGCACAGCGCTGCACACGGAGGCAAATGTCCGTGATCGCTGCGATCTCGTCCCATACGGCAGGCTCAGGTCTGCTCGACATGTCCTCGCAAAGCTCCGCCTGTTAGGCGGTCAGCAGCGAGGAGACGTTGAGAGCCCTGGCGGACAAAGCTGCGGCTTTATAGGCCCGTTCGATCATCGCTGACTGGAACCGGTCTGCCTTTGTCGGTAATAAGGGGTTCCTGCTTGGTGTCGAAGCCAGCCTCGGTTGGAGGTGGGCTGCCACCAGCGGTTCCATGGGCGGCATGCGGAGCAGGCCGAGCCTCTCCATACCGTCATAGTCCAGGGAGGAGGCACCCTGGATTGGGGCCTTGTTGCTGAAGGGATGGTCTCTCCACGAGACCGACACCTCGTCCAGCATCTCCGGAAAGACTGGAAGGAGCTGCCTCTTCG
>NC_047519.1:15735693-15813193 GCF_902827115.2 Pseudochaenichthys georgianus | reverse complement strand
AAGGTTAATTTAAATTGGCTATGCTCAAGTATGTAGACAAGCTAATGTCGAAGTAGTGTATGTGAAATCAACCTCACAATAAGATGTGTTTATATTACAATTATTAATGTCATATTTCAAGATTTTGTTGATTGAGCTGGAGTTCATTATTGAGCTTACACGTTCACATCACAGTCATCTGAAGAACGAAGCCAAACCTTGTTGTTTTTATTCATTGCATTACCAAATGGGTATCACATAAACAGTAAGCATTGGTAACACAACTTCCAAAGTTACAGTAAAATAAAAAGGACCCTGACTCGGACAATACACAATCCAACATGTTCAACAGAAGATAATCAGTTATATTGTTTGTACACATGGTACTTTACATATATATCTGTTTGTTTAAGGTGTCCAGGTGATGCAGACAGGCTGGACCAGAGAGTGAGAGACAGAACTGGACTCCTCACAGCAGTGAACTTCAGCTCAGGTACAAAGACTCTTTTTTCATACTGTACAAAGAATCAAGAAAGATATTGGTTTAAATGAATGAAGTATTGACTTGAATACACTGATATACATTCCAATAAACAATACTAAATACTAGATCACCTACACATCAGTTAAGTTGAGGGTTTATTCCATGCAAAAAGTTACATTTAGATATTTAGCAATATGACTTTGTCAGCTTTCTAATTTAATGTATTGAAGGCAAAAATATTTAACACATAGTGAGAAATACTATTTATCTCTCAATATTGTCTGTAAAAAACATGGTAAAAGTGATTCTTTCAGTGAGACAACAGAGCAAGCTTCTACAGTTGCACTACGTTTTGTAACAGTTAAATATTATTTTGATAATAACATATATTTTAATGTTGATGAACTTCATACTGTTCATTCATAATCTGATTGCTCACTGTTAAAAAAAAAAAAAAACATTACAATTACAAAATAATTATATCTACAGCCCCTAAACACACCGCTTTCATAAATAACACACTTGTTCTGCAATAATATGTTTTATGTTTCCTGTCATTTTTGTTAGGAAAGGACATGCCTGAAAGACACGACATTTTATCCTTCTCTGAGGGTCAAGAAGAACATCCAAGAGGAACATTAAAAGCTGATGTTATGAGATTTTAAGAGTGTACAGGACATTCACTAAGAAACTACTTTTATTGTAAAAACAGTCAGCTGATCGAATGCAGCTATTTCCACATCTACACTCCATTAGGGCTGTGCAATTTAATCGATCTTGCGATATATATCGATATTTAATTTTCCGAGAAAGTATCGATATTTCAGCGGCGGGTATCGATACATTAAGTCTGATAACTGTGTTCGTTATACTCGCGTCCAGGAGAGAAGCTTTAAAAAGGAGACTAAGTGAGTCTCTGAGAATGTTCAAATGTATACTTTAATTAATAAAAAGCGCGGTAATGTTACAAGCAGAAGATGGTTCAGTCAGAAAAACAGCTGTGTTCTGGCTCTCGTGAGCGAAGGGAAGAGAGCGAGCTCCACCTTTCCAGCTGTTAAATATCCTCTGCTGAATCCTCCCTGTGGGCCGGTTGGCGCTGCTGGGGATCGGCCCTCCACGTCTCCAATGTTCGTTGTTGCGCATTACAGAGGATTCAGACATTGCACATTAAATATATAACTAAACACGCCTTTTCTCCTCCTTATCTCTTTCATGACTTTTCATTTAATACATTTTAAACGCTGTAATCAATACTCCAAAAATACCTCACGGCTGGTTTCATTTCCGGTAGTTCCGAATGTTGTGTCATGCTACCCACGTCTGTAAACAAACGTATTCAAATAAACTGTACCTTCATTTAATATTCAGCAATAATAATATCTCGACGTCTATAGTTGTAGTGTTGAAATCAGTAGGTTTCGGTGTGCAACACTCCGTGTCATATCGCTACTAAATTCACCTCTATAGGAAATTGTATATTAGCCACATGCTAAATGCTAACCGGAGATGAAGGATTTTCAGAATAAAAGCTCAACAACTGGTTGTGCACAACAACTTCTGGTTTTTCAGTATAAAACAGCATTTAAACTGACGGTATGTTTATGGTACTTTATGCCATCAAAACATTGATTTTAATTTCTAACAAGTCCCATTCAAATCCCCCGTGTTCCGCCACCTGCTGCACCTTTTAATTCTCCATTGTCCATTGTGATACTGCACTTTACAGCTAGAGTTTGCACTGTTTCAATAAATGAAACTAATTTTCTCACCACATCTTTTGATTAATTTTGTCCAGTATTTGCAAGCTGGAGACTCTCTGTCAGAGCCATATATTGTATAATGGATGCTTTCAGTTTTCAGTTGAATTAATTCAATCCAAGTCAATGGAACACTCACAAGATGTCACCAAAATCCCACTGTCCGTTTAAAATCTTTCAGAAAATGATATAAGTGTATCGAATTATATCGAATCGTATCGAATCGTATCGTTGGCTGAATATCGTGATATATATCGTATCGTTGGCTGAATATCGTGTATCGTATCGTATCGTGAGATTAGTGTATCGCCACAGCCCTACACTCCATCAGCTGATTATTTCTATTTGCCTCGCTTTATGAGCTTCACATCACTTGTGCCTTGTACCGCAGAGTTTGCAAAGTCACAAATAAATGGGGCCAATCTTCAGTCAGATGTGAATGTGTAATCTAACATTTTCAGTAAGAATAATGGACAAAAGGAGAGCAAATACAAATACAATTTATTGAAATGTGAACCAAAACTTAATCAAATGTTTTAAATAAAAAGCACATATGGACAGAAGGTGTAAACCTATTAAATGTATAAGTAAACACATTTAGTCAAATAAAGTGACAGACTAGGCCTGTGCAGTTGGTATCAGCTTTGCCCAGCATGGGCTCCTTCATCAGCCCTGGTCCTCCTCGCAGAGGAAAGACCCTCAGTCCTCTCCAAACCAACAGACAGGACGTCCATCACACGGAGGTTTCTCCCTGAAGTCTCTGCAGCTCTCTGGACACCATGCTGTCTCAATCCGTCCACACTGAATATGAGAGGGGGAAAATGAAAATAATAAATGCTTTAGACAATAAGAAACATAAAGTTGACTGTTGAGTTGCTCAGTTTTTTTAGATTGTCAATACTATTACTGTATAACTAATATCTCAGGTTAAGAGGCATATTCAAATAAAGATTGGTCTTGAAATACATTTTGTATTTTGAATTGTTTGTCTAAAGTCAAGGATCTAGAACTGGTACTTCGTTTGAATGATACAGTCTGGTTATTATGCTGTTTGGAGGAGGCCTCACACAGGTAAGAGCACTAACTAGCTACCATCACATGTACCTTAGCTTGACTTAAATGTATTAAACGTATATTTAAGTGATATCAAAATACAAATAACTAATGTCATGCAAACATATTAATATTTGCTTGATTCCAGAGTTGAATTTAGCACAATTGCATACAAACATTAAGGGGTTTTAAGATTCTGAAGTATTATGATAAAAACTCAATAACTTAGATTATTATTTATAGTTTTGCTGAATAGTTTCATGTCCGCTTACCTGAGAAAGGTAAAATGCGACGGCAGCGTGCAGATGGGGAGCATGTTAGCTTAGCTTGGTAGCTTCAGCTAGCTCTGGAACTTCCAGCTCGGTGGCAGCAGGTCCCGCCTCGGCTCCCCCTCTTTGCCCTTATTTGGAGAAGGCGGGAGTTGAACTCTGACGTCACTGTTGAGCCGTTAGTGGCCGACTCCGCCTACTAAGGGCTTCACGGCAACTCTGCAGAATCCTATGGGTGACGTCACGGACCCTACGTCCATTTATATATACAGTCTATGGGCGCATCCCATAGGGAGACATCGAACGGAGTGTTATGAATGAGAACTCGATCTACAGATGTTGATCTCGGCATACTGTAGAACTCTGGTTATTTTACTCATGTCTATCGCAAGTTGCTGGCTTTTTCTTCTACATATTTGTGTTAATTCAGAGAGCCTTGGCAGGTATTGGAGGTTATATTTCTGATAATTCATCTGCTCAAATAAAACACTTGAACATGAAAGTGATTTTGAACCACAACGTGAAGTCATGCTGTTAAACCAAAACAATGCTCTGGCCTCATCAGTACAACAAATCCCTTTCACTTTATCATCCTATAATTGGATCCATTGTTAATGTGAGGAGTATGGTCACTTTTTATGAAATAATAACATGAATAAGGACCTTTTGGGATTTTTACTTAGATTGGTTATGTTAGTTCTTGCATATAAGGTCCTACTGCAGCGGAACAATTGAATTCATTTCTGTACATTTTGCACCTAAGTTATTCCTATTTCAAAAGGTTTATAGCTGTCAGGCTTTGTCAAGAAGATTACATTCAGGGAATGTGCACGCCGTGCAGGAAGTCAGGAATCAACATTTGTTGTGGCTTGCTCTTTGTATCCAAAATAACAAAATCCCAGATTGTTCTAGTAATCTGCCTTCTTCTGTGCGTGTAAACACAGTCACTGACTTGTCAGCACATTGACAATTTCGAGGTCAGGATGACTCCAATTCCAATTTCTTGAATCAGAATTAATTTAGTATAGGAACGAAGAAGTATTTGCTACATTTGTGAGGAAGGCTCTTAGCTAGCATGTCTGTAAAAAAGGTCAACCATTGCGTTGAAACTAAAGAAATAAATTCCTCTGCAAGTTCTGTTCACCATGCGTTCAGGCCAACACATCCTCACTCCCAGGTCGGCCTATGTTGACGTTATGTCAAGTCCCCTGCCGGCTTTTTCTAATGCAAGGGGGGGGGGGCCTTAGAGTCCATTTTCAACGCAAGGTGAGGGCCCTTAGCGTCCATTTTCAGCTTTCCGGGATGTCCATATGCTTCTATGGACGCTCATGGAAGCACGGCATTCGTTTGTGTCGACTGCCCTTAAAGGAAATGAGAGCGTCCATTCTCATTGGATAACGGAGAATTGTACACCCGGAAGTAAGTATTCCCCTTACTGTCGATTGATTTTACAGTGATATCTGCACTACTCATCGACTAAAAAACACCAGATTATCCTTGTTAATTACACAACATTGATTGGTTTAAATTGTGTGCAATGCTTTTGTATTTTTCCCCTTCGATTCGGAGAAACAAATCTTTTTTCGGAGTAAAGGATGGCAGAAGACACTACCCAGAATCCCCAGCTATCGTTTGGACTACACCCAGTGTTGGGAAAGTTCACTTTCTACATGAACTAGTTCAGTTCACAGTTCACACATTTTAAAATGAACTAGTTCAGTTCATAGTTCATAATTCAAAATGTTGAACTAAAGTTCATGGTTTCAAAAATGAACTAATTTATAGTTTATAGTTCTTTTTTCAATACGTTGCTGCGAGCTATTATTTGTCTCCTGTACGATGTTAATGGGATTTGGGTGGTAGTGGATCTGTTTTGGCTCTCTTTTTTATTCACCACTCGCACATACCATGAAAGGCTAGTCGTGTGCTTATTCTCAATGTGCCGTTTAAGGTTTGCTGTCGACGTCGTCGATGTACGGACTTGCTTTTTCAAACCGGGCGGACACAGTTTACAGGCAAACGTTTGATTTTTTCTGTCTGAGTCAGTACTGACTTTAACGTAAAACTCTTTTAAATGCTCATACGCCGACGCCGTAGAGCAGGGGTGGGGAACCTTTTTCCTCTCAAGGGCCATTTCAATGTTTACAATATCCTCAGAGGGCCGTACAAGTTATTGACATCTGCTTAAAAAAAGTAAAATCACAGCCCATTCATTTCATTCTGTGCAAAGAAAAAGCAACCTCTGAATCCAGATATCTCACCATGACTCGCGTATGTATGCACGTGCAGGGTGTGGTGTGCTCCCCTGGGAATATTTTTTTTTAAATGTTGAAGTTAAAAGCATCAATCTGGTGCACTTTGAGAGCAACATTAGGAGATCTATGGACACATCTCTCAACACCCAAACACAACTGTAAGCAGCTTTTCTTTTAATTTATGGATATTTGACAAATCACTCCCCTTTCAAACTGTATTCTTCTTTATTAATAACTGTCATATAGTATTTTATACTTGTTTACTTTATTCTCTTATTTTTTTTCTAACTATAATGATCATATAAAGATGTGCCTTTACCTCACTGGTTGTAGAAAAAGCTTCTTATATTCGTTAGCATAGCTAGCTAACCAGATGCTAATGATAACAACACAGTTATTGACTGTCTGATCAGTATGACAGATGAGCAGATCGCCACTGGGCTTTCAACTAAAGACACAGACACGCAGAAACTGCGGCATGTGTATGGATTTATCGGTACTGCAATTTCTGAAGTGCTGGAGTGGCGTTCTGGTGCTCTCCGTCAGAACTGCACCCCTGTCAGTCGAGACATATACCACGTGATGACACGTTAGGCTCGTGTTGTGTTCAAGGACCCTGACCTTGGCCAGGAAAAACAGGCACTCGCTTGTTTATTTTTTTTGCGGTCTAGATTTCTTACATTTTTTTATTTTTTGCGTGTGTTTATAAATTACCTCGAGGGCCGTACCAAATTGTCTCGCGGGCCGTATACGGCCCGGAAGCCGGAGATTCCCCACCCCTGCCGTAGAGTCTCACTCTGAGGAGTGCTGCTCCAGCTGCTCTCGGCTTCGTCCATACTAATTCATTCATTCAATGCTCGCCGGTTCCACGGCTCCACATTGTTTGTTGTGAGGAGTCTGATATATTTAATATATTTACAGGCGCGTACGCGTCACAGGCAGCTTGCTGTTGCCAGATTGGGTGGTTTTCCGCATTATTTTGAAGCCTGTTTACTGTGTTTTAACTGGGATTTCGGCTGAAAGGCATATGAAATCTGGCACACTTTTGAACGCCGTTATATAATACAGTGCTGAGAATGAACGCACTTTTGAACGCCGTTATACAGCGCTGAGAATGAACGCGTTCTCAATTACGTTCATCTAGCGGAAATACAGTACGTTCAGTTCACGTTCGCCCAAAATATGAACGCGTTCATTGAACGCGTTCAGGTACATCACTGACTACACCATGTGCTCTGTTTGACAAACCCCGTGATAGTCCTCAAGCTCTGTGATTGGAGAGTGTGCTCCAGGGTTACCGAGCCTCGAACAGCACTTGAAATGGGATGGAACCACGGCAGACTGTTCAAAACTGGATTTGAACGGGTCCACCGCGTCCCCCCTCCCCCACCCCGTCCCCAGAACTACACATGCTGGCTATTCTGTTTCGCAACATGTTCTCTATGGCACGTCTCTACTGGGAGTTGTAGTTTTAAAAGACGTTTTCGTATTTCCCATAATAAGAAGTTGCCAGTATTAAACTGTGTACATCCCTGGAGGTTTAGGGGATAGGAAACACTCACATTTAACATATAATTAATAAATGGGTGAAAATTGCTCGTACCCATAATGGGCAGCATTAATATATATACACACATGCCAGCTAAGGTCAGAAGAGCTTTATTTAACAGCTGGTCTTATGTTTGTGACCCCTGTGATAACATTACATTCCATTACATTAATTGATAAGCCTGAAACATGCACTTGTCAAGGTTCAGAGGCAAATTTTGCAAATATGGCAGTAGCCATCGATCAGCTTAAGATAAGATATACTTTATTGATCCCAAGTTGGAACATTTGCGTTACATCAGCATGTGTAACAGTTGTAATGCAGTGGTGTTTATTTGTAAATCATTTAGTATAATCACACAAATTCTGTGTTTTATATTTAACAATTCTGTGTTCTTTATTTATTGATTGTTCAATACCTGACAAGGCCGGAGATGAAATATCTGCATACATCTTATAAGAGTATAATACATTATGTATAATATCAGTTAAAATAAGTGCTTCAACATAGTTAACATTGCTGGAGGTATGCACACATATTGATAGATGTCTTGTAATGCACTGTTGAGGAACCTGCGACCCAAGTTTTTCCTTCAGTGCAGAACTACACCATAGTTGTGTAGGCCTATGATATGTCAATAAACCTTAGAGTTGCTCCCGATGGCATGGCCAACGCTGTGTGAATGTGTATGTATGTTAGTGCATGTCCTAACATACACTGCTCTGTATGAATGGGTGAACGGCATGTAGTATGTAAAGCGCTTTGAGGGGTCTTAAAGACTGGATAAAGCGCTATATAAGTACAGTCCATTTACCATTTACCATTAGAAAATCTTGAAATCTTGAACGGGATGTGCAAAATAGTCATTATATACAGGCTTTAATGAACTATTAGTAGAGAATAACGAGTAATGAACATACTTTATAGGGATCCTATTAATATCTAATAATAAAAATAATGAAATTCAATAACATGCTTTAACCACTAGGTGTCCCTTTATATCAGCTGTGCACCTTTATGGTGTAAATACAGCCTATCTACCAATTGGATCAAATATAAAAGTCAGCCGAATTAGTGTTGATACTGCAAGGAGACGTATTGTGTGAAAAGAAATGTAAGATGTTGTTTAATGGCTGATATATTTATGATCCACGTCACGTTTTCAGTTCCTCGTGTTTGTCTAGAGGTCTTCTCATCAGGGCTCTATAAATACAGAAATACGGCAGATATGTAATATTTAATGCAGCCGAACCGTGTATTACAATGCCGGTATGTGATGACTTTCAAAGAGAACAGCAAGCACACTCGGAATAAGGTATTATTTTATTTTTTAAAAATGTTTACGGTCTGTTTCCGGTATTTGTTAATGACAATGTGTTCTGAGATGTGAGACTGGAATTGCACAGGGGAAAATAACGTATCTTTAGATGCGGATTTTGTTAAACTAATATGTTTAGGCTGTGGACCAACACTATACATTGACGGGGAAGGGGGTAGCAATAAAGATAACACCATTAAACAGTTACACAACATAACAGAAATAATAGCGATAGCAGCGTCCCTAGCAACCACCTTGGTAACAATGAAAACGTTGGATGCAATTTCCTGAAGTAATCTTCGTAATAACTAGCAAACTAAAGATCATGTACATCCACTGCACACATCATCTGAAATAACAACTCATATTTCTCGCATCAAATGACATCAAAACGCATTTTAATGGCCAAACTAACTTTAAAATAGACATTTTCCACCGAGAATAAAACGAAGTTCGGCCATGTTTTTTTTCTGCAGGGAGAAATTTGAAGATCACGTGACGTCAAACAGAGCTTATGGTGTAGTCCAAACAATATCTGGGGATTCTGGGTAGTGTAGTGTCTTCTGCCATCCTTTACTCCGAAAAAAGATTTGTTTCTCCGAATCGAAGGGGAAAAATACAAAAGCATTGCACACAATTTAAACCAATCAATGTTGTGTAATTAACAAGGATAATCTGGTGTTTTTTAGTCGATGAGTAGTGCAGATATCACTGTAAAATCAATCGCCAGTAAGAGGAATACTTACTTCCGAGTGTACAATTCTCCGTTATCCAATGAGAATGGACGCTCTCATTGCCTTTAAGGGCAGTCGACACAAACGAATGCCGTGCTTCCATGAGCGTCCATAGAAGCATATGGACATCCCGGAAAGCTGAAAATGGACGCTAAGGGCCCCCCCCTTGCGTTGAAAATGGACTCTAAGGCCCCCCCCCTTGCGTTGGAAAAAGCCGGCAGGGGACTTGACATAACGTCAACATAGGCCGACCTGGGAGTGAGGATGTGTTGTTCAGGCACCCACTAGACCAGGGGTGGGGAACCTTTTTCCTCTCAAGGGCCATTTCAATTTTTTCAACATCCTCAGAGGGCCGTACAAATTATTGACCTCTGCTTAAAAAATACTAAAATCACAGCCTATTCATTTTGCCTTTCTTTCATGCTGTGCAAAGAAAAAGCAACCTCTTAATCCAGATATCTACCATGACTCGCGCATGCATGCACGTGCAAGGTTGTGGCATGACCACCAAAACAGAAAGATATGGACACAAGATGTGGGCAAATGTATTTAGTTTCCTATCTATGTGGACATGATTTAAGTGGGGGGGACCTAACCTCCTCTAGGGGGGTCCGGGGGTCGTGCTCCCCCGGGAAGATTTATTTTTAAATGTTGAAGTTAAAAGCATCAATCTGGTGCACTTTGAGAGCAACATTAGGAGATCTATGGATACATCTCTCAACACCAATATGAAACAGAACTGTAAACAGATATACTTTTTCTTTATGGATATTTTACAAATCCCTCCCGTTTCAAACTGTATCCTTGTTTATTAATAACAACAGTTTTTTACTGTCATATAGTATTTTATACCTGTTTACTTTATTCTCTTATTTTGTATAACTATAATGATCATATAAAGATGTGCCTTAACCTCACTGGTTGTAGAAAAAGCTTCTTATATTCGTTAGCATAGCTAGCTAACCAGATGCTAATAACAACAAAGTTATTGACTGTATGAACAGTATGACAGATGAACAGATCGCCACTCGGCTTTCAACTAAAGACACAGCCACGCAAACACTGCGGCATGTGTAGGGCTCCTTATGGGCACTGCAATTTTTGGAAGTGCCAGTGTCAGTACCATATGTGTTCGCCCTACCATGCCCAGGGTAGGGTAGGACCAGGCCCTCCCATTTGACATTCCTGCCCTCCCCCAATAAACACGATTTTTATGATTTTATAAAAATAAAAAAATATTTTTTTTAAATTATAAATAAACTGTGAACTTTTATGCTACAATGTATGTGATGTCAGATAGTAACTAAAACAAAAAATCGCAGGCTACCTCAAACAAATTCATGATTTGTTTATTGTGCATTCTCTAGACTCCCATTTCTGTTTGCATTACAAAATGGACATCAGAAATTGGCTTAAAAGGTCTAAGGATTTATTAAAACGAAATAGCGATGAAAGAACTGCAGCCGATGCAGCTGCTGGCGACCCTGCACCTGCCGTTGCAGCAGCACGCCTTAATGTCACAAGCTTGACCTCGGCAAACCCCGGGGCTGAGTTAGCGAGCCCAATCCTTGACTCATCAAGGCGGCCCCTACCATCACCACCTGCGTTGCCACACCCTGTACCACACCCGCCAGCATCCTCCTCCTCCGTGCCGGTGCCTCCACTACAGACGCTACCTCGCAGCACATCAACAGGTATTGGGCCAGCAACCGCTCAGCGACCAACAGCCTCAGATGATCTTGGGGTTAATAAACCCAACCAGGTGAAACTGGATAGTTAACCAGGGAGATTGTTTTCATGCAGGAAAGAAGCGCACTTTTGCCACTGCATGGTACAACAACAGACCATGGCTTGAATATTCGTTAAAAGCAGACGCAGCCTTTTGTTTCCCCTGTAGACAGTTTAAAGTAAATACGTCTTCATCTGATGTGGCTTTTACTGTCAAAGGTTTTTGCGACTGGAAACACGCATTATAGACTGATAAAGGACTGCTAAGACATGCCGCATCAAAAGAACACATTTCATGTGAGAGTTTTGTGGAGAGAGAGAGACAGATACGCGAGGAAACAAATAAAGAAATTATTACTTTGGTGCAGATCAGCCAACCCAGTCTCATAAAAAAACGTGTAATAACTACGTTGGTCCACAACGTAGGACGTAGTATTTCTACGAAAACGCCTCTGAAATTGTAAAATGCCTACGTTTTTTTTCACCATTCATTCCAATGGCTGGCGTCTATGTCACGTGATCTTCACATTTCTCCCAGCAGAAAAAAAAAACATGGCCGACATTCGTTTTATTCTCGGTGGAAAATGCCTATTTTAAGGTTAGTTTGGCGATTAAAATGCCCTTTGATGTCATTTGATGCGAGAAATATGAGTTGTTATTTCAGATTATGTATGCAGTGGATGTACATGATCTTTAGTTTGCTAGTTATTACGAAGATTACTTCAAGAAATTGTGTCTATACAACGTTTTCATTGTTACCAAGGTGGTTGCTAGGGACGCTGCTATCGATATTATTTCTGTTATGTTGGGTAAAATGGTGTTATCTTTATTGCTACCCCCTTCCCCGTCAATGTATAGTGTTGGTCCACAGTGCAAACGTATTAGTTTAACAAAATCCACATCTAAAATTGTGGCATAGTGTGGTGCCGAGAGATGGGAATCGGAGGCGAGGTATCAAAGGTACAAGCTAGACTTTTATTTAGCATCTCAAAACACATGTAAACAGCTTCATGCCCGGGAAGCGAAGACGGGCGGAGACAGGAAGTCCGGCTCACTAAAATGTCCGTGCAGAACAATACCCTAACCCATAGATCCGTGGGTGAATAATGTCAATCACCACAATAGATACGTTATTTTCCCCTGTGCAATTCTCCATTTACTCAACAATAACACATAATTATCCTTGTGTTTATTTATTTGTTTGATTAATAAACACAAGTTGGAGTCCGTCAGGACCGAGGGTCGGAGCAGCTCATTTGCTTTACAGAATATTACACCCGGAAGTAAGTATTCTCTCCGCTTCGCTTGACAAACCCCGTGATAGTCCTCAAGCTCTGTGATTGGAGAGTGTGCAGAGCGTCGAACAGCACTTGAAATGGGATGGAACCACGGCAGACTGTCCAAAACTGGATTTGAACGGGTCCACCGCGTCCCCCCCTCCCCGTCCCCAGAACTACACATGCTGGCTATTGTGTGTTTCGCAACATGTTCTCTATCTATGGCACGTCTCTACTGGGAGTTGTAGTTTTAAAAGACGTTTTCATATTTCCCATAATAAGAAGTTGCCAGTATTAAACTGTGTACATCCCTGGAGGTTTAGGGGATAGGAAACACTCAAATTTAAAACATAATTAATAAATGGGTGAAAATTGCTTGTGCCCATAATGGGCAGCATTAATATATACCCACACGACAGCTAAGGTCAGAAGAGCTTTATTTAACAGCTGGTCTTATGTCTGTGACCCCTCCTGTTGTTCATTGATGAGCCTGAAACATGCACTTGTCAAGGTTCAGAGGCACATTGTGCAAATATGGCAGTAGCCATCGATCATCTTAAGATAAGATATACTTTATTGATCCCAAGTTGGAAACATTTGCGTTACATCAGCATGTGTATAGTTGTAAATATGCAGTGGTGTTTATTTGTAAATCATTTAGTATAATCACACAAATTCTGTGTTCTTTATTTATTGATTGTTCAATACCTGACAAGGTCGGAGATGAAACACTTTTGTCACAGGTTCCTCAACAGTGCATCACAAGACATCTTTCAATATGTGTACCTCCACCATTACATTGTCATATTCTGCACATTTCTTATACTATCTACATACATCTTATAAGAGTATAATACATATGTATAATATCAGTTAAAATAAGTGCTTCAACATAGTTAACATTACTGGAGGTATGCACAAATATTGATAGTGTTACGATTGGGTGAAGCAGGTAGGACTCAAATGCAGAATTTAACGAAAAGCGAGCTTTATTAAATAATATAAAGCTGTGGCAAAAAAGGCAGTATCCAAAATATCCAAAACCAACAAGGAGCACAAGGAACACAGACCGTGGAATAACATGGAGGGGAAACAATGAACCGACATGGAACACAGGGGAAGACTAGACTAAATACACAGAAGGGTAATCACAGAACAAGACACAGCTGGGCAGGGGAGGAGAAACACAAGAGCCGCGTTCACACTGCGGTACTTTTCCCACAAAGGTTCATGCGAACTTAGTTCATGATCGCGTTCACACCAAAAAGAGCCGGTACTAAAAGTAGTTCATGCGAACCTTTTTACCCCCTTATTATCCTCGCATTAGCCCAGCGCAGAAACGCAGAGAGACTAACTTATGGCAACACAAAATAAAACATGGGAGCGGTGGAGATTAGGAGGTGTCGGTGTTCTGGCGATTTACTCGGAAGGCTTCAGTAGAAGCTGCTGGGACTCCCAGCAGCTTCTACTGAAGCCAGTCCCCAACTCCGGGGACTTCCGGCCGGGGACTTTGGGCGGCAGTATACGCCGTGAAGTGGGTTGCGGCCTGCCAGTAAACCCAAAGCAGAAGAAGAAGTGACGTCAGCGGCTTCATTTGCCTAATCCACCCCCAGGGACTTTTTCTGGTGTGAACGCGATCTGTATTTAGAACTAAAGAGTTCGCATGAACCTTTGTGGGAAAAGTACCGCAGTGTGAACGCGGCTAAGGACAACAGGTGAACACAATCGGGTAATCAGGGAGGGAAACAGACAGAAAGCAGACAGGCAGGAAACGGGGGTGAACACCTTACACAATAAAACAGGAAACCCAAAGACAAGAAAAACACCAACACAGACACAACTACAAACGTGACATAACATGAGAATCGTGAAAGAACCCCCCCCTCAAGGGACGGATCCCAGACGTCCCAAAAAACTAGGGCCAAGAAAGGGTGGGTGGAGGGGGTCTGGAGGACGGGTCTCGGGCGGACGGCCCGGGGGAAAGGCAGAGACCAAGGAGGGGGTCTCGGGCGGAAGGCCCGGGGGCAAGGCAGAGACCAAGGAGGGGGTCTCGGGTGGACGGCCTGGGGGCAAGGCAAAGTTCAAAAAGGGGCGAAGGCCACAGCGGGAAAACTCAGGGGGCCGAGCATGAGGGCGAAAGCAGCGGCAGGAAGAGTCAGGGGGCCGGGCCCGAGGACGAAGACCACTGCACTCAGGGGGCCGGGCTCCAGGGCGAAGACCGTGGCTCTCAGGGGGCCGGGCTCTCAGGGGGCCGGGCTCGAGGGCGAAGACCGCGGCTCTCAGGGGGCCGGGCTCGAGGGCGAAGACCAGACAGCTCCGGAGGCCGGGCAGGACCCGGTGTCGGCCGAACAGGAACCGGAGCCAGTGGGACAGGCTTCGGCAGGATCCCCCACGGAAGAGGACCAGGAGTTGGTAGGACCCTCGGTGAGACAGGTGATGGTGGGGCCTCCAACGGAACAGGACAAGGGGTTGGCAGGACCCCCGGCAGAAGAGTTGTCGGTGGGACCCCCAGAGAAACAGGACATAGGATTGGCAGGACCCCCGGGAGGAGAGAAGTCGGTGGGACCTCCAACGGCACAGGACATAGGGTTGGCAGGACCCCCGGCAGAAGAGTAGTCGGCGGGACCTCCAACGGGACAGGACATAGGGTTTGCAGGACCCCCGGCAGAAGAGTAGTTGGCAGGACCCCCGGCAGGAGAGTAGTCGGCGGGACCTCCAACGGCACAGGACACAGGGTTGGCAGGACCCCCGGCAGAAGAGTAGTCGGCGGGACCTCCAACGGGATAGGACATAGGGTTTGCAGGACCCCCGGCAGAAGAGTAGTCGGCGGGGCCTCCAACGGGACAGGACATGGAGTTGGCAGGACCCCCAGCGGAACCTCCAACGGACCAGGACATTGGGTAGGGACTTGAGACGTGACTCGAGAGGGGAACTAGAGAGGGAACTCCAGAGGAGACTAGAGGAGGAACAAGAGGAGGGACTAGAGGAGGAACTAGAGGAGGGAACTCGAGAGGGGACTTGAGAGGGGAACTAGAGAGGGGACTCGAGGAGGGACTAGAGAGGGGACTAGAGGAGGGACTAAAGGAGGGACTAGAGGAGGGAACTCGAGAGGGGACTCGAGAAGTGACTAGATGAGGGACTAGGGAATTTACTAGAGGCGGGACTTGAGTAGGGACTAGAGATGGAACTCGAGAGGTGACTGGAGAGGGGACTGGAGAGGGGACTCGAGAGGGAACTGGAGATGGGACTAGAGAAGGGACTTGGGAAGGTACTAGAGGAGGGGCTCGGGAAGGGACCAGAGGAGGGACTAGAGAGGGGACTAGAGAGGTGACTAAAGGGGGGACTGGAGAAGGGACTAGGGAAGTGACTAGAGGAGGGACTTGAGAAAGGAATTGAGACGGGACTAGAGAAGGGACTATGGCAGCTGGGACCAGGACAGGGGCCGGAACCATGGCTGCTGGGGCCAGAACTGGGGCTCTAACCATGGTTGCTGAGGCCGGAACCAGGGCCGCTGGGGCCAGAACTGGGGCCGGAACCATGGCTGCTGGGACCGGCACTGGAGCCAGAGCCGCTGGAGTACGGGCTGGAATCCTGGCCTTGCATCTTCCAGAGACCTTGTGGAGACGGGTTCCTGAGAAAAGGTCTGAGGTTGGAACTGGAGCTGCTGGAACCGGAACAGAGGCCTGGACCATGGCTGTGTGGGCCAGGTAATCGAGCAAGGAAACATAGCTCTGCGGGCCGGTACTGGTGCATGGATCCACGGCTGTGGAAACCGGAACTGAAGCCAGGATCATGGCTGTTGGAGCACGGGCTGGAATCCTGGCCCTGCGTCTCCTAGAGGCTTTTTGGAGACTCTGTGGACCTTCAACAGGACAGTAGTCGGATCCCAGGAAAGGGTTAGAAGCTTGTGACAATTCTTCTGGGCTACTTGTAAAGGTTTGTAGCCACTCAGGCAACAAGCTCCTGAGCCAGGGCTTGCGAGCAACGTCCCGGCGTGACTCCTCAAAGCAACCTCTTTACCCCGTCTAGATGAGGCGTTCTTCCAGGTGTAAACAATTTACTCCAGAGAGTACCCTAGACATTCCGCCTGTGGGGCCCAAACATTAAAATCTGCTGAGTCCAAATTTGGTTGGTTCATTCTGTTACGATTGGGTGAAGCAGGTAGGAATCAAATGCAGAATTTAACGAAAAGCGAGCTTTATTAAATAATATAAAGCTGTGGCAAAAAAGGCAGTATCCAAAATATCCAAAACCAACGAGCAGCACAAGGAACACAGACCGTGGAATAACATGGAGGGGAAACAATGAACCGACATGGAACACAGGGGAAGACTAAATACACAGAAGGGTAATCACAGAACAAGACACAGCTGGGCAGGGGAGGAGAAACACAAGGACAACAGGTGAACACAATCGGGTAATCAGGGAGGGAAACAGACAGAAAGCAGACAGGCAGGAAACGGGGGTGAACACTTTACACAAAAAAACACCAACACAGACAAAACTACAAACGTGACATAACATGAGAATCGTGACAGATAGATGTCTTGTAATGCACTGTTGAGGAACCTGCGACCCAAGTGTTTCATTCATTGCATAACTACACCATAGTTGTGTAGGCCTATATGATATGTCAATAAACCTTAGAAAATCTTGAAATCTTGAAAGGGATGTGCAAAATAGTCATTATATACAGTCTTTACTTAACTATTACTAGAGAATAACGAGTAATGAACATACTTTATAGGGATTCTATTAATATCTAATAATAAAAATAATGAAATTCAATAACATGCTTTAACCACTAGGTGTCCCTTTATATCAGCTGTGCACCTTTATGGTGTAAATACAGCCTATCTACCAATTGGATCAAATATAAAAGTCCGCCGAATTAGTGTTGATACTGCAAGGAGACGTATTGTGTGAAAAGAAATGTAAGATGTTGTTTAATTGTTGATATATTTATGATCCACGTCACGTTTCCAATGTTGGCGGAAGTTCCTCATGTTTGTCTAGAAGTCTTCTCATCAGGGCTCTATAAATACCGAACTACGGCAGATATGTAATATTTAATGCAGCCGAACCGTGTATTACAATGCCTTTATGTGATGACTTTCAAAGAGAAAAGCAAGCACACTCGGAATAAAGTGTTTTCGGTCTGTTTCCGGCATTTGTTAATGACGATGTGCTGTGAGATGTGAGACTGGAATTGTACAGGGGAAAATAACGTTTCTGCCATTTTAGATGCGGATTTTGTTAAACTAATAAGTTTGCGCTGTGGACCAACACTATACTTTGACGGGGAAGGGGGTAGCAATAAAGATAACACCATTAAACAGTTACACAACATAACAGAAATAATATCGATAGCAGCGTCCCTAGCAACCACCTTGGTAACAATAAAAACGTTGTATACCATGCAGCGGAAAAAGTGTGCTTCTTTCCTGAAAACAATCTCCCTGGATAACGATCCAGTTTCACCTGGTTGGGTTTATTAACCCCAAGATCATCTGGGGCTGTTGGTCTTTGAGCGGTTGCTGGCCCAATAGTACCTGTTGATGTGCTGCGAGGTAGCGTCTGTAGTGGAGGCACCGGCACGGAGCTGGAGGAAAAGGAGGAGGAGGATGCTGGCCGTGTGGTACAGGGTGTGGCAACGCAGGTGGTGATGGTAGGGGCACAAGGAGCTGTGCCTCGGAGGACAGCGTTGGTGGCGGCCACCTTGATGAGTAAAGGATTGGGCTCGCTAACTCAGCCCCGGGCTTTGCCGAGGTCAAGCTTGTGACATTAAGGCGTGCTGCTACAACTGCAGGTGCAGGGTCGCCAGGCCAGCAGCTGCATCGGCTGCAGTTCTTTCAGCGCTATTTCGTTTTAATAAATCCTTAGACCTTTTAAGCCAATTTCTGATGTCCATTTTGTAATTCAAACAGAAATGGGAGTCTACAGAATGCACAATAAACAAATCCAGAATAGGTGGCAGAGTGTGACGCTGTGATCTGTGGTCTAAATGTGGACGAATCACAAATCACAACAGACACATGAATTTATTTGAGGTAGCCTGCGATTTTTTGTTTTAGTTACTATCTGACATCACATACATCGTAGCATAAAAGTTCAGTTTATTTATAATTAAAAAATATATATATATATATATATATATATTTAATTTTTATAAATAATAAAATCGTGTTTATTGGGGGAGGGCAGGAATGTCAAATGGGAGGGCCTGGCCAGGAAGCATGTCACATTCGATAAGCGTGGGCAAAGCCAGACTGGATTCGCCATCTGCTGATTCCACTATGAAATGACTCACTCTTCTCCCAGTCACCTTTTAAACACGTCTTAAGAGTGGATGGAGAAGAGTTTTTGTCGATCCCAAAGATATCGAAGAAGGAAGATCTAGCCAGAGACCTGTTGCTCTGATCGTCCAAGATAGCATAAGCTCTGAGTCGCTTGTCATAGTGATCCTTTGGATAGACATCAACGAGGCAAATCTTGGCACATGAGTGTCCACGATCTTATTTCCACACACCTGTGTGCATGTAGAGGTGGCAATGGGTGAAGCTGAGCCTTGCTCCCCGCCGTGATCAAAGGCAGGTCCTGCAAACCTGTGTGTCACCCATGGTGCTGGACCAGCTTGGAGAGCACTGATATGCGAGTTACTTTCACATTCTGAACAGTGGATTTCCATCTTACAGTTCTTTGCTTGATGGGTGGAAGAAGCACAGCATCGGAAACATATCTGATTTCGTCTCAGATAAGCCTTCCGTTCTTCCAGAGACTTCTCCCGGAATAACCTGCATTTTTTGAGTGGATGAGATTTTTTGTGGATGGGACACTCTTTGCTTGAGTCTGTAATGGTTTTTTCAGCACTTGGCGTTTGTTCGGAGCTAACCACTTCTGTTCTGTGGACTGTGATAGGCATTTTTGATTTGTCGTGTTTTTCCAGATGCTTGTCTGCTTTGAAGGTTGTGAAGGTGGGTGGAACCATAGACATGAAACTGGGGTCATTTCTCATTTTGGCCTCATCTTTAATGAAGGTGGCAAAGACCGAAAATGGAGGGAATGACACAGAATAATCGCGTTTGTATCTTGTTCCATGCGTCATCCATTTCTCTTGCAGGCCAAATGAAAGTTTATCCACTATGGGATGGATTCCACGTTCCGTGTCGAGGTACAGCAATCCTGGTATGTGTCCTTCGCTCTTAGCAGAGTCAATCTCTAACAGTAGGTCACCAAGGTCCCGTAGCAGATGAGGCTCCTTGTTGGTAATTCTGGGGAACTGTTCTAGCCTATCAAACATAGCCTTTTCTAAGGACTCAGGAGATCCATAACACTCTTGAAGTCTCTCCCACACTTTGTTCAAACCGAGGGAAGGGTAGTTAATATGCACTGCTCTGAAATTAGACACTTAGCTGTGATGCAGAAATATATAATACAACGGTTAATTACATCACTCACAAACATCACAAAATATGCATATCTCTTAAGAATACGTACAAAAGCCAAAAATACTTACAAGCAATGCTTTCAACAACATAGCAAAGAAGGATGGATGTAGATTCAAACAATGATATTTCTCCTCTCTGTCCCTTTCAACCACGACTCACATGTGGGTATCACTTCCTGTGTTTTTAATGTAAGTCTTTCCCATTGGCTGGTACTAACAAAAGAAGAAGAAACAAAAAGTAACAGCACCACCTGCTGGCTGGAATAAGACAGCGTCTTAGACAGCACAGTCATGTATTCTGTACCTGCTGTGTTTATTTATTTAATTTCATTACCTTTGCTTATTATGCCAGTATTTAAATGCCTTTTTAATAATGCATTTGTTCTTAAATGTATTTTGCTTTTAATCTGTAGCAGTGGCGGTTCTAGAACATTTTACAATGGGGGGGCAAGAGGTCATGCCAGGGTGGCATGGGAGGGCGGACAGTACGTGATATTTTACACTGTATATAACCTATTTATTGTTAATTCATGCCCTAACACAAGTGTTCTTAATGCACAAGAGAAACAAGGTGTTCAGACAAACAATCGGGTGCCCTTTGAGTCCCCCAAGCTTACTTCAATAATTTTAAATGAAAGGAAACTACAAAATGTATTCAATTCATTAATGGAACAGGTTGTTTTGCATTACAAAACATGTGTTGTCTTAGTATTAGACAGACATATTTGCATGTGCTCACTAAGCATGATTACATATTAATTTAATATTAAACGAATCAAAATGGCCAATTATTCCAAAATGTTGCTGCTAATATAATCATATGCTTGTCAACTTTAACTGATCAAAAATAAATTCTGAAAAAATACTTGAATTATCTATGAAATTGCAATATTGACACACGTCCCTCAGTTTGTTTCAACCCTGTCACGCCATACCATTTACCCTCCTATTAAAAATAATGGATCAGTCCATGTGTGATCTGCATTGAGGGAATTACATCACAAAAGTGTCAGTTTCTTCTCTTACCTATATTTCAGTTTTTGTATTTTCATATTAAGATTGACAAGCTCAACATTTCAACTCTGTTATATGAATTAATAATAGTAAATAATTGTTTATTACAAAATAAACAATAGTTTTGCAAAATATTACAATTTTGTAATGTCCTTGATTTCCATGTGGTGCCATATCTTAGCTAAACAAGGTCTCATGTCTACTTTTTGTCAAAAACTTCAACCCTGTTAAATGTTTTCAAGTAAATTCCTAGTAATTATTTATATTTTGTGCCTGGGGTGGGACACTGCAAGTAGTCCACTACCAGATGTTATGACCAAACATTTTGGTTTCATTTTTCAAAGATATAAAGACCCAAAAGGCACCCGATTCAGAGAATACTCTAATTCTGCATACTGTAAGTACTTAGTTATAATTAAGTACACAAATGACATGACCCATCTCACCAGAGAGCTAAAGGTGACCTGTGCAGCAACACATTTCAATCAATAATTGTCAATACTAAGAGCTGCTAGATTGTGCTGCTGTAATGGAACATGTAAGGAGAATAAGAACATACCATGTGGTCCAGCTGGAGTTTCATCTGCCTCCTGATCCCTGCCTCTGTCCCTCTTTCTGATACTTCATCTTTATTCCTCACATATATTTCTTCTTCTTCACTAATGTCTTCATCTCCTCCTCTTCCTCCTGCTCTGACCCTCCTGGTCTCTTCATCTCCTCCTCTTCCTCCTGCTCTGACCCTCCTGGTCTCTTCAGTGAACTCTCTTTTCCTTTTCCTCTTTCTGTTCGTCCTGATCTCTTCTCAGATATGTCTTTTTGTTGTTGTTGAATCACTCCTATACTCTGGCCTGCAAGAGTCTACTTGTGAAAAGCACTGGTACAAATGCTTGTATAACTTTACACGTTAGGGCCATGTAGCCTAGCTAATAAGTAGCATATCATCAGAAAGTATTTATCAAACGCACATAGGCAGCTGTGTTTAGATCCAGTTTTTACGGTAAAGGATGTATCCTGGTTTCATTGATCTGGCCTCATTGCTGTGATGTGTAGTTTACGTGGATTTAATAGTAGGCTACCGCTTAGTTTAGCAAAGTGATCGATCTCCCAGCTAACGCTGTCTGCGTAGTATTTTGTAACGTAACGCCCCAAACAGCGCCCGTCTGTTAAACGCTATCGATTCAAACAGCAGCGTTTTATTAATATTTAGTTTCAAGCTCTCGTCCTTAGTAAAAACAAAACTAGTGGAAGGGGAAATGCTCCCAGGGGAAGCTGATCCATAGGTGCTGGGACAGCTCGCTACCTCTCTGCAGCTCTGTTGCCCCTTTCACACCAGAGCCTTTTCAGCTCCGGCTCGGAGCTAGAGCCTGAAAAGCGCCGGGT
Organism: Pseudochaenichthys georgianus; assembly: GCF_902827115.2. NCBI lineage: Eukaryota > Metazoa > Chordata > Actinopteri > Perciformes > Channichthyidae > Pseudochaenichthys > Pseudochaenichthys georgianus. The sequence goes on along the minus strand of NC_047519.1, from coordinate 15,790,949 downwards.
TTTCCTGTTCACACCGCAGCGGCGCCGGCTCTTAGCTCCGGAATCCGCTTCATTTCCAGCTCCAAAAAATTGTCGGTCCAGAGGCAAGAGCTTTGGAGCTAAGAGGCGACGTCGCTTACGTCTCTCTTACGTCGAGGCGTGCAGGAAACTAAACCCACCTCCCCTGAACATGGGTCGACTGTTATGCCTGCCTACAAGCAGTAGTGCCTATAAACACACTTTATAAAGTCAGGCAACACTAACCAGGCTTCGTGTGATTCTGTTTATGTATACCTTACTTTGACCATCCGTTCACTGTCATCGATCATTGTGGAGAGAGGCAGACGTGTTGTTTGTATTATTGCAGCTATCGGATGCAAGTAGTCAGTTTAGCTTCGGTTGCTATGCTAACATCACCCGTTTTATACCAGAGAAACTTTCATAACAGCGTTGTGATACCAAACAGTGTCAATTCAGACTAACACACATTCACTTAGGCTAAGGGGAACTGGGGATATGCATCAGCTGCTTGTGTGAGTCGGACAGTGAATACTTTAGAGCGGCCGCTGCAGTGTGAGCTAACCGGGAGCTAACGGGAGAATACACTCCCGTGGAAGAGCAGCCAATACTGCAGCGGTCGGTAAATGCTGCAGAAACACATTAATAAACAATGAACCACGGCACTCTGGAGCAAAGTATAAGGTTGGAGAAGTCGTTATTCAATTTATTCTGGCTTCGTGTGATTAAAAGCAACACGATCATCGACCCGACGCTGTTGTTGTTGTTGTGAGCGCCGTAATGGCTGCCGTTGGGGAGCAAATCAGCGATGTAAACGGTGACGTCATGACGCAGCAGGGGCAGCTCTGGGGCGCCAGTGGGCGGTGTGAACAGAGCGGGAGATGAAAAGGGAAACCGGAGCTGAACCAGAAAAGCTCCTGCTCGGAGCTAGAAACTGAAAAGCGCTGGTGTGAAAGCCGCATGTGAGCCGCGGTCTGTGTGAACGCCGCTCCGCAGTTTAATGATTCACTTTTAACTAATGTAAAGCTTGTTTCGTTGCTTGAGAATCTTGTGGAAATAGTGTAGGTTTGTTTTAGTACAGTTTTAGGGAAACACAAATTAGGGGGGCAGCTGGGGGGGGCAAGGCTCTACAGTGGGGGGGCAGCTGCCCCCCTTTCCCCCCGTAGATCCGCCCCTGATCTGTAGAGCACTTTGAATCACCATGTGCTAAAAAGTGCTATATAAATACAATTGCCTTGCCTTGCCATAATGTTCGCTCACTTACATTCTGCTTCGTCATTCTATACCATACGGGGGGTTCTGAATAAATCAGTGATTTTAGCACATTTCGCTGCCTTTTTGTTGCCGGATGGGGGTCCATCCTTCCACAATAATTAACCTTGCCGTCAGTTTCAGTCGGTCCAGTCCACACTAACGGCCCGTCCACACTCCAGCTTCAAAAAAAACTTGGAGCTGGGCGTGTCTGAAGCTCGACCAACAACCAATCACATGAATCTCCCGCCCCTGACACACAAGCAGCGGTTTGATTGGCTAGAGCTTGTACTGGCATATGATTTGATTGGCTGACGCTTCCACCGAAAGCTTCAGAAGCTTCAAAAGTTGAACATTGCTCAACTTTTGCAGCCTGAAACGCCAGAAAAGCTCCGCTCTGCTTCCCACAATGCAGTTCGGCGAAAAGTGACTTCACCCCATTCAAATTGAATGGGCAGACGCGTTGGAAACCGTTTTTGAAGCTGTTGAAGCTGTAGTGTGGACGGGACGTAATGTAAACAGCAGCGCGCTGGTCTCGTGAGAAACGGAGAGTGGAACAACCAATCACATCTTCAATATTCTCCTGAAATTGAAATGTGCCCATTCGCTAGTCTGACAGGTGCGTGGTTCTCACTGCACCTCATACCGGTGCAACTTCACAAATATATGCCGCATTAATGGATTTGGCCTGCAGTCACCGCATCTGGGCTGAATTACACACGTATTATTTTAGTCCCGTGTTTAGAGGCCATGTCAGCAGGCCACACCATATTATGCCAGCGTTGCGTTCACAAGACAAACAAGCCACAAACTGGCAATCGAAACATGCTACAACCTGAGGGACAGTGAATGAGACACACAGACACACCCAAACACACCTTGAGGGAGGCAGGGACAGCTGATCGCCGTGCAGCGATCAGCTGTTCCCGAGCAGAGAGAGAGAGCTGCTAGACACAACTCTTATTAATCCCGTACCAGGTACTATACAATGCTGACGGAGGCGAGACGTACGTTATTCACACGCTTATCCACACGTAAGTCATTCACGCGCTAATGCACACGCACGTCGTTCACGCGCATATGCACACGCACGTTATCAACACGTTATCAACACGCATATCTAAAGATAGCACTTTCAAAGCTACGCCGCCGCTACGTGAGTGCGTACTTTGAGCGCGTACTTTGAGCACGTACTTTGAGCGCGTACTTTGAGCGCACCTATGATACGTCGCCGTGACGTCGCCTGTATTGTACGTAAACCCATTCAAAATTGATGGAGGCGTTGGCGCACGTTGACACATTAGCTCACCGCTCAGTTAGCTTAGATATCTGTTCTTTGGCACAAATCACATCTCATACACTGTTTGAGGGCTTGATAGCCCACTCCCCCTCCACACCGCTCCACACTCGTTGCTTTGGAACAGCCGTTAATATGGCGGACCCTCCGCGTGAACGCGCAAACGGGTGTAGGGGTACGGTGTAGGGGGCGGTTTGGGAATGGGCCTGCGTCTATGGTGCACTATTGAAATAACCGTAGATTGCCCAATTTTCTAACAGTTTGGTTTGTTATAAACATCAAATATGTAGTTATGATACTGCATACTTATAATTATAATCATGGACTTTTTTTTTTCAACATGTCTTGTTGTCTCCTGTATCATAGCCATGCTAATAACGTTTATAATAAACCAAACCGTTTGTAAATCAGTAAAGATCTCAGGGAGTTAAGAGTATTTTTGTGCAGATCCCTCACCTTACAACAGCTGTAGCAGTAGTTGTTGACTGTGGCAAGATGGCCACCGGTGAGCTGGCGACTCCCTCTTGAGCCATCTAGCCTTTATATATATTTATGGGCCGAACATATATGGCACCTACACCGGAGCGACGATCTGGTGCTCTCCGTCATAGATATATATCTATGTTCTTCGTCAGAACTGCACCCCTGTCAGACGAGACATATACCACGTGTTGACACGTTAGGCTCGTGTTGTGTTCAAGGACCCTGACCTTGGCCAGGAAAAACAGGCACTTGCTTGTTTAATTTGTTTGCGGTCTAGATTTCTTAAATAATTTTCTTTTTTGGAAACAGACGTACCTGGGGGCTGTGTTGTCTGGAACCTTGTGTTCCTGGTAGGGTCTCCCATGGCAAATTGGTCTCAGGCAAGGGGCCAGACTAAGATTGGTTCAAAAGACCTCATGAAAGGAAAAACAAGAAGTGAGGATACCCGGCCCGGAGGAAGCCCGGGGTCCCCTTCTGGAGCCAGGCCCAGAAGGAGGACTCGTCGGCGAGCGTCTGGTGGCCGGGCTTGCCACGGAGCCCGGCCGGGCCCAGCCCGAAAAGGCAACGTGGGCAACACCTCCGCTTCTCCGTCCCGCGGGCCCACCACCTACGGGAAACATCGATGGGGTCGGGTGCGCTGCCAGACGGGTGGCAGTGAAAGCGGAGGGTCTCGACGGACCAGACCCGGGCGGCAGAAGCTGGCTTTGGGGACGTGGAACGTCACCTCTCTGGGGGGGAAGGAGCCGGAGCTTGTGCGGGAGGTGGAGCGGTACCAGTTGGATCTGGTTGGGCTCACCTCTACGCACAGCGTCGGCTCTGGAACCTTACTTCTGGATAGGGGTTGGACTCTATTCTTCTCCGGAGTTGCTCAAGGTGTGAGGCGCCGGGCGGGTGTGGGGATACTCACAAGTCCCCGGTTAGGTGCTTCGTTGTTGGAGTTTACCCCAGTGGACGAGAGGGTCGCCTCCCTACGCCTGCGGGTTATGGGGGGGAAAACTCTGACTGTTGTGTGTGCTTATGCACCCAACAGCAGTTCAGAGTATTCGGCCTTCTTGGAGACCCTGGAAAGAGTCCTGTATGGGGCTCCTGAAGGGGACTCCTTAGTCTTGCTGGGAGACTTCAACGCACATGTGGGCAATGATGGAGACACTTGGAGGGGCGTGATTGGGAGGAACGGCCCCCCTGATCTGAACCGGAGTGGTGGTTTGTTACTGGACTTCTGTGCTAGTCATGGATTGGCCATAACAAACACCATGTTCGAACATAAGGATGCTCATAAGTGTACGTGGTACCAGAGCACCCTAGGCAGAAGGTCCATGATCGATTTCGTTATCGTATCATCGGACCTGAGGCCGTATGTTTTGGACACTCGGGTAAAGAGAGGGGCGGAGTTGTCAACTGATCACCATCTGGTGGTGAGTTGGGTCGAGTGGCGGGGGAAGCCTCTGGATAGACCTGGTAAGCCCAAACGTGTAGTTCGGGTGAACTGGGAACGTCTGGAGGAGGCCCAAGTTCAGGAGGCCTTCAACTCACACCTCCGGCGGAGCTTTTCGGGCATTCCTGTGGAGGTTGGGGACATTGAACCAGAGTGGTCGGTGTTCAAAGCCTCTATTGCCGAAGCCGCGGTGGGGAGCTGTGGTCTCAAGGTCTTAGGTGCCTCAAGGGGCGGTAACCCTCGAACCTCCTGGTGGACACCGGTGGTCAGGGAAGCCGTCCGACTGAAGAAGGAGGCCTTCAGGGATTTGTTATCCCGGGGGACTCCCGAGGCAGTTGCAAGGTACCGACAGGCCCGAAGGGCAGCAGCCTCATCCGTGGCCGAGGCAAAGCAGCGGGTGTGGGAGAAGTTCGGAGAAGACATGGAGAAGGACTTTCGGGCGGCACCAAAGTTGTTCTGGAAAACTGTCCGACACCTCAGGAGGGGGAAGCAGGGAACCATCCAAGCTGTGTACAGTAAGGATGGGACGTTGTTGACCTCAACTGATGGAGTGTTGGGACGTTGGAAGGAACACTTTGAGGAACTCCTGAACCCGACAACTCCGCCCTCTATGTTAGAGGCAGAGCTGGAGTATGACGAGGGATCAACACCAATCTCCCGGGGGGAGGTCACTGAGGTCGTCAAACAACTCCACAGTGGCAAAGCCCCGGGGGTGGATGAGATCCGCCCGGAAATGCTGAAGGCTCTGGGTGTTGAGGGACTGTCATGGTTGACACGTCTCATCAACGTTGCGTGGAAGTCGGAAACAGTACCGAAGGAGTGGCAGACCGGGGTGGTGGTCCCCCTTTTCAAAAAGGGGGATCAGAGGGTGTGTGCCAATTACAGAGGCATCACACTACTCAGCCTCCCCGGGAAAGTTTACTCCAAGGTACTCGAAAGGAGGGTCAGGCCGATTGTCGAACCTCAGATTGAGGAGGAACAATGCGGATTCCGTCCTGGTCGTGGAACGACGGATCAGCTCTTTACTCTCGCAAGGATCCTGGAGGGGGCCTGGGAGTACGCTTATCCGGTCTACATGTGTTTTGTAGACTTGGAGAAGGCGTATGACCGGGTTCCCAGGGAGTTACTGTGGGAGGTGCTGCGGGAGTATGGGGTGAGGGGGTCTCTACTCAGGGCCATCCAATCTCTGTACTCCCAAAGCGAGAGCTGTGTCCGGGTCCTCGGCAGTAAGTCGGACCCATTTCCGGTGAGGGTTGGCCTCCGCCAGGGCTGCGCTTTGTCACCAATCCTGTTTGTAATATACATGGATCGGATTTCGAGGCGTAGTCGTGGGGGGGGGGGTCTGCAGTTCGGTGGACTAAGGATTGCACCACTGCTTTTTGCAGATGATGTGGTTCTAATGGCTTCATCGGTCTGCGACCTTCAGCACTCACTGGATCGGTTCGCAACCGAGTGTGAAGCGGCTGGGATGAGGATCAGCACCTCCAAATCTGAGGCCATGGTTCTCAGCAGGAAACCGATGGACTGTCCACTCCAAGTAGGGAATGAGTCCTTACCCCAAGTGAAGGAGTTCAAGTATCTCGGGGTCTTGTTCTCGAGTGAGGGATCAATGGAGCGTGAGATGGGCCGGAGAATCGGAGCAGCGGGAGCGGTATTGCAGTCGCTTTACCGCACCGTTGTGACGAAAAGGGAGCTGAGCCGGAAGGCAAAGCTCTCTGTCTACCGGGCCATTTTCGTTCCTACCCTCACCTATGGTCATGAAGGATGGGTCATGACCGAAAGAACGAGATCGCGGATACAAGCGGCCGAGATGGGTTTCCTCCGCCGGGTGGCTGGTGTCTCCCTTAGAGATAAGGTGAGAAGTTCGGTCATCAGGGAGGGACTCGGAGTTGAGCCGCTCCTCCTTCGCGTCGAAAGAAGCCAGTTGAGGTGGTTCGGGCACCTAGTTAGGATGCCACCTGGGCGCCTCCCTAGGGAGGTGTTCCAGGCACGTCCAGCTGGGAAGAGACCAAGGGGTAGACCTAGGACCAGGTGGAGGGATTATATCTCTTCGCTGGCCTGGGAGCGCCTTGGGATCCCCCAGTCAGAGCTGGTTGATGTCGCCAGGGAAAAGAAAGTTTGGGGCTCTCTGCTGGAACTGCTACCCCCGCGACCCGACCACGGATAAGCGGGAGAAGATGGATGGATGGATGGAAACAGACGTAGGCTAGGCCTAGATGGGACATTTCGAGCATCATTGCGATACACACCAACTGAACTGAATACCCAAGATCCTCAGCTATGGTTTAAGCTCGGTGATTGGAATTGTTAGCCGCAATGCACGTTGGGATATGGTGTTAATGCGATATGAAATCCGAAAACATTTCGGAGTTTAGGATGGCCGAAGACACTACACTACCCATAATCCTCAGCTATCGTTTGGGACTACAGTCCCTTTGCTCGACAAACCCTGTGATTAATCTTCAAGCTCTATTGGATGTTGGAGTGTCAGTGCGCCAAGGTTACACCGTCCGTCCCAGAACTACACATGCTGGCTATTGTGTTTCGCAAAATGTTCTATGGGACGTCTCTACTGGGAACGTTTCCGTTTTTCCCACAATTAGACGTTTCTAGTATTAAACACATGAAAAATCGCTTTTGTCCATAATGGGCAGCATTAATTTATACCCACATAACAGCTCATTGTTACTTTGTAATTCTACTCCACTACAATTCAGAGGTTAACCTGGTATTTTTACTCCACTACATTTATTTTAGTTACTTTACAGATTCTGATTAATGATGTGAAATATAAACAACCCTTAAATCAGACTTTGGTTACACCTGAGTAAAATTCAGGGAAGGTGATTGTCAAGTGCCAACAATCAGGCGAGATATTTGATAGTTGGTGCTTGAGAAGACTAAACATCAATATGATGTTTGTCTAATCATGGCGGCGCGCACAGTCGCAGCGGCTCGTAGCTCTTCCTTTCTGTGCTTTCTATGTGTGTTTTCGTCCGTATGTCTACTAGCCAATGTTACGGTTAGCAGTGCGAATCCTATGTACAGCCGCAGGGATAGCCAGGACACCGGGCTCTCCGTGGATTGTTGTCGGCTCTACCAGGCATCGGAGGCGGAGGAGGAGCAGGAAGCAGAAGCGGGGTTGCCGGTCCGGTCAACTGGCTAAGCTAAGGAGACAACCTCACAAACCACCGCTACCCAGCATCTTTCTCACGAACGCCAGATCCATCCTCAACAAAATGGATGAACTAAACCTACAGATGTCTGAAAATAAATACGTACAAGATTGTTGCATCCTGATCATAACGGAGACATGGCTACACCCACTTATCCCAGACGGAGCCATTGAGCTAGCGGGGCGAAGAGCATACCGCTGGGACAGAAACATCGACTCTGGTAAAAGCAGAGGAGGGGGGTTATGCATTTACGTAAATAACAACTGGTGCAAGGATGCCATAATCATGGAGAGTCATTGCTCTTCAGACCTGGAGTACTTGACGGTGAAATGCAGGCCTCCCTCGTGAGTTTACCGTTGTCATAGTAACAGCTGTCTACATACCACCAGATGCTAATGCTAAAATAGCGCTAGGCTACCTGCACAGTGCTATCAATTCACAACAAAGCACATATCCCGAAGCCGCCCATATCATAGCTGGTGATTTCAACCATGCAGACTTGAAGACAGTTCTCCCAAAGTTTGTACAACACATAAAATGTGCTACCAGGGGTAAAAACACATTGGATAAGGCCTACTCAAACATTAAGAAGGGATTTAAGTCTGTACCACTACCACATCTAGGGCAGTCAGATCACCTGTCCATCCTTTTAACCCCAGCATACACCACTGTCAGGAGGAAAACTCAACCCACCACAAAGACTGTTAAAACATGGCCTGAAGGAGCTTCCTCGCAGCTACAGGATTGCTTCGAAAGGACTAACTGGGATATTTTTGAGGTTCAGGACTTGGAGGAGTACGCATCAACTGTACTCTGCTATATACAGAACTGTGTGAATAATGTGACTGTTGAAAAACGTATTCAGATATACCCCAACCAGAAGCCCTGGATGACGAAGGAGGTCAGAGCTCTCCTCAAGGGCCGAAACATCGCCTTCAGGTCTGGTGATAGTGCTCAATACAGTGCAGCTAGAGCCAACCTGAAGAGAGGCATCAGGGATGCCAAAGTAGCCTACAAGAGGAAGATTGAGGACCACTTCACCACGGTGTGGCAAGGTATACAGCACATCACCAACTACAAGAACAATAACAGCACAACGGTTGACGGGGACGCCTCACTGGCAGAGGAACTTAATTGTTTCTTTGCTCGTTTTGAGGTCAATGCAGTAGAGACGGACACAACAACCTCACCAGCATCCAACAGTCACACCCTCACGGTGCAGGAGCATGATGTGAGGCGTGTGCTCAGAGCGGTGAACCCGAGGAAAGCTGCAGGCCCTGATGGCGTGACGGGAAGGGTGTTGAAGGAGTGTGCAGACCAACTTACGGAGGTCTTCACAAAGATCTTCAACCTGTCACTCTCCAAATCCATCATCCCTTCATGCCTGAAATCTGCCACAATCATCCCTCTGCCGAAAAAAAAAAAAATCTCCAGCCTCAACGACTACCGTCCGGTAGCACTCACACCGCTCATCATGAAGTGTTTCGAGAGGCTGGTCCTGCAGCACATCAAAACCATTCTCCCACCCACCTTCGACCCAAATCAGTTTGCGTATAGAGCAAATAGGTCTACAGAGGATGCCATCGCCACTGTCCTTCACAGTGCACTGTCCCACCTTGAACACCAGGGGAGCTATGTGTGGATGCTCTTTGTTGATTACAGTTCTGCCTTTAATACAGTCATCCCGGGAAGATTGGTTTCCAAGCTATCTGACCTAGGATTTTCCCCAAACATCTGCCAATGGATTAAGGACTTCCTAACTAACCGCCCCCAGACAGTGAGAATAGGCCCTCACCTCTCCTCCACCCTCACACTCAGCACCGGTTCACCACAAGGCTGTGTGCTGAGCCCCATGCTCTACTCCCTGTACACCTATGACTGTGCCCCCACTCACCCCACCAACACCATCGTCAAGTTCGCGGACGACACAACCGTGATTGGACTGATCACAAGAGGAGATGAGTCAGCCTACAGGTATGAAATCCAGAGACTGGCAGTGTGGTGTTCAGATAATAACCTTGTTCTGAACTCCATCAAAACAAAATAACTCATTATAGACTTCAGGAAAAACAGCACAACACCAGATCCACTGTACATCAACGGCAACTGTGTGGAAAGGGTTCCCACCTTCAGGTTCCTCGGCACACACATTGCTGAAGATCTATCCTGGTCTATCAACACCACAACATCTGTGAAAAAGGCCCAGCAGCGACTCCACTTCCTGAGGATCCTCAGGAAAAACAACCTGGAGGAGAAGCTTCTGGTGTCTTTCTACCGCTGCTCCATAGAGAGTGTGCTGGCATATTGCCTAACCACGTGGTGTGCCAGCTGCTCAGAAAAGGACAGGAAAGCCCTTCAGAGGGTCATCAACACAGCCCAGAAGGTCATCGGCTGCTCACTGCCTTCTCTGGAGGAACTCTTCAGCCAACGTTGCCTCAACAGAGCAGGCAAAATAATTGCAGACTCTTCACACCCTGGACACTTCCTGTTTGCTCTTCTGCCCTCCGGTAGACGCTACAGGTCAATTCAATCAAGGACAAACCGAATGAAAAACAGTTTTTACCCCAGAGCCATACGAGAACTGAACACCGTCAAACGCTGAACTGAACAGTTACAACTTCCAACTGCACTACTTTTTAATAGTTGTATTAACTTATGAACTGATCGACATCAGAGATGCAAAATATCATCCCTGTGTTGTTTTTTTATATTGTAAACTGTATTTAAATAATGTGCGGGCATGTATGGATGTGTGAGCATGTTTAATGTGTATACGTTTATATAGATAATATATTTATTCGTTGTATGTGGAAATGCACTGCGAGGATTGCTTTTTTAAATTTCGTTGTACCTGGTGCGATGACAATAAAGGAATTCTATTCTATTCTAAACATTTATCTGCAGATCCCTATAAAGTATATTCATTACTCGTTATTCTCTACAAATAGTTAATTAAAGACTGTATATAATGGCTATTTTGCACATCCCTCTCAAGATTTCAAGATTTTCAAAGGTTTATTGACATATCATATACACAACTACGTTGAAGTTATGCAATGAATGAAAAACTTGGGTCGCAGGTTCCTCAACAGTGCATTACAAGACATCTATCAATATGTGTGTACCTCCACCATTAAACTGTCATATTCTGCACATTTCTTATACTGTCTACATACATAATGTATAATATCAGTTAAATTAAGTGCTTCAACATAGTTAACATTGCAGGAAAGCAATATATTAGACATTAAGTACTTTATCAGGATTAATATTTATCTGTAGATACCCCCAAAGCTTTTTTCTTATTTAAAAGAAGACCTTAACCTAAAGTATTCTTTAATGTTTAAATAAAGGTTAATTAATTAGTTTGTCTGTTTTGCACATCCTCCTATTAATATCTTTGTACATCCGGCACTAAACTGTTTCATTGTAGAGATCACTACAGTATCTTCTTATCTTTATATTCTATATTTCTATCATTGACTTTCTACTTTCCCCCTGTACTCTTAATATTTTTTTCATCAAATATAACAAAATCAATAACGTGCTGTCACCACAAGGCGGTGCGGTTTAAATAACTGTCAAGTTTACAGTGTTAACACAATAAATTATACTTTCCTGTATGAGTTTCCAGCTTAGTTCATGACGGATGTATTTTGTTATATCCACAAATAAAAAAAATTGATATTTGAACCTACACCTGCAACAGTCAAAGACAGGCAACTGTTGAGGAGTTGGAAAGGTCTGAAGATGTTACAAATAAGGTACACATAGCATACAATGCCATAACAACTTTGTATTATTAGTGTAGGACACTTATGTATGTATAACATCTGAAGATGTGTAGTTTTATTCATGTTTTCACATAATTTTACAGGATATTGCTATATTATTTCACATGTTATCTTCTACACATTAATATGTGTAAAACATCACAGATAGAAAGGTATATCCGTCATTTAATTGTAAGCTATTGAAATTCTGAATCCATAGATGTGTCTCCCATCATCCAAAACCCCTGACTATTCTCTCAACTCAGTATTTACATTCTTATATTCAAAGAAAATCAGTAATATCTTTAAAAACTACAAGTCCTTATCTATCAGCTGTGCACCGTTATGGGGTAAATATAGCCTATCTACCAATTGGATCAAATGTAAAAGTCAGCCGAATTAGTATTGATACTGCAAGGAGACGTATTTTGTGAAGAGAAATTGAAGATGTTGTTTAATTGCTGATATATTTATGATCCACGTCACATATTCAGTTTCGGCGGCATTTCTTCCAGTTTGTCCAAAGGTCTTCTAATCAGGGCTCTCTCTATAAATAAAGAACTACGGCGGCTGTGTAATATTTAATGCAGCCGAACCGTGTATTACAATGTCGTTATGTGATGACTTTCAAAGAGAAAAGCAAGCACACTCGGATTAAAGTATTATTTTTTTTTTTTAAATGTTTTTCGGATTTCATATCGCGTTAACACCATATCCCAACGTGCATTGCGGCTAAACAATCCAATCACCAAGCTTCAACCATAGCTAAGGATCTTGGGTAATCAGTTCAGTGGGTGTGTATCCGTTTCCGGTTATTTTATTTTGAAATTCAGTTCCTGACGGACAGCTAAAAAGCCCAAGTTTATAGAATTGAACGAATAAATAAAAACAAGGATAATTGTGTGTTATTGTTGAGTAAATAACAGTGTGTTATTTAGAAAAGAATAACAAATTAGAAGGAAATATAGATTTCAGTATTCTGAGGCTCTGAGCCCCATTTATTTTCCTCGCGGACGGCAAAAAAAGTCCGACATTATACGATTTAAAATAAAAACAATAATCGTAGCTTGATATTGAGTAAGAACATGTTTTTATGAACCACACAGCTTCCGGTCTTCCAAGACCCGACAGGACAAAAAGACGTGGTGCAGGCACGAAACATACTACCAATAGAAATACATTGCTTTTAAAATCGTTCTGTGTGACACGACAAAAAAGGGGAAAATCGTGTTGGTGAACACGAATCAATAGATTAAATGTCGTGACTATAACATGAAATGCCGTGAGACTGGGTTGTTCCACTACATGGTTTGACATACTTACTTGCATACTTGCATACTTCTGGTACTGTTACTTTTGCTCTCTTACCCTTTCCACTGCAGATTGTACATTCAGTGTAGGCAGGATTGTCAGATAACATTTGCAGAACCAACATTACATCCTTTTCCCTTTCAGCTAACATTAATCAGTGAATCAAATCAACATGAGCTAATTAGCACACAGTGAACCTAGGGCTTTTGGAGCCCATGATGGTCTGGAGCCCAGGGGTGATCACAGTGTAAGGATCTCGACACAAACTGATGAACCCAAATGCATGACCCAGAGACAAAGTCTTGAATGTAACACATTTGAATTTGAATTCCAAAGATCAGGTAATCCCTCTTAACAGAGTAGGTACTGGAATAAACAAAAAGCGCTCACAAGGAGGACAAAACTAAGCATAACAAAAAGAGAACTTAAGAAAAACTTAAGCCTACAAAATTAATAACAAAACAAAACCTGACATGAGAGAAAGCGATCCTTTCTGAGCTGTGGCACGGCACGGCACGGCACGGCACGGCACGGCACGGCACGGCACGGCACGACACGACACGACACGACACGACACGACACGACACGACACGACACGACCTTTCGGGGAAACAAACAAGACGAACTGACACAGGACAGGGGAGAGACAGGACTATTTAAATATGAGGTGAGTGGGAACAGGTGGAAACAATCAGGGGCGGGGCAGGCGCTGATGATGGTGGGAAAACCACACAAGGGGAGGAAGAAACAGGGGCTGAGGTCGAATAGTCCATTTAGCTTAGGAACCTTCCTAAAGGAGTGAAATGACCCGGAAGTCCCTCAGTGGCAGCCATGATAAGTGCTGTTCGAATTCTCTAGAATGATGAGAATGATAGGAAAGGAGGTTTCAAACTTCCTTTATAACCTCCTTTAGCTTAGGAACCACTGGACCTCCCTAACCGACAGGAGAAGCGAAAATGCTGCCCCACAATGCATTGCAGCTGCAGCATTTGCCGTCACTCAACAGTCGGCCGTTCACGGAAACAACCGATTATGACCGAGAAATGATATCATGAAAGTTACGGTGCGTATTAAGCATTTTAAAACGTAGGTGGTAAGTTGCCAAAGTGCTTTGTTTTGAACGTTCATCAGTATTATAATCAAAAAGAGAAATATGAACGTTAGTTTTCACTGAAATTATCAAATAAAGTCAACATTTCAGTCTTTACTGAGCTGTGTGGGGTTTGTTCAACTTTTAAAAGATGTTTGAATGGTGATATACACAGTGATAGATGTTAAGGACTAACGTTTATAATAAATACATTTGTATTGATTTTAAGATCTTTAGTTCATACGTAGGCCTATTGGGATCATGTGTATTAATGTGGACGGAGGGAGAGGGGGACGAGCAGAAGTTTCACTTTCCTTTTGTATTTCAATTCCAACTTTGGTCATGAAGAATATGTTTCTCTGTTGTCCACGTTCATAAAGCAAAGCAGCAGCATCAGAGCACGGTGCAGAGTCTCTAGATGAGTTCACAGTAGTCCCTCGTTCTTATTAAACATCCATGTTGTAGTCCGCTGTATAGAAAACTGTGGTTTCCATGGTTTCCCCACAGCAGCAGACGCACACAATGACGTCCGCTGGCGCATCATAAACACGTCGGATAGTGAAAGTGCATTCGGATTTTCTAAAGTACCGCAGTCTCTTCTCCTAAGTCCTTTTGAATTCTCCTATCCACTATCCCTTAACCCCGTGACGTTTCACTCAGAGGTCAAGGAATAGACGATAGGGTTAGAACTTAGGAGCTGATTTTTAAACTATCCGACTGCAGCCAGGGTCTGAAATGAAAGACAAGAGGTGAGTACAAAATAAAACAGGAAATGGAAAACGAGACATGACAATAAACACAGAGAATGACTAGAGATAAATGACCTAAATAAACAGACATGACCAGACGTGAAAAAACATGAAATGACAGACATAATACAAAACATAACTAACACATTTGACGAGACACAATACACAGTTGATAATCCAGACTTGTTTAAAAGGCATCAAAAACTGAGAAGAAGTTTTGACTATATGTTTCCACAAAAGTGAGGTCTTTAATCAGTACATTCTTAATATCTAAATCTAGCATGGGGGATAATGCATTTTCGATCGACAAGTACACAATGAATTCACAAATACCTGATGGAAAGTTGTAGATGTTAGGGAGATATTCACAAATTCCTTTTGTTTATTTGTAAATTACTTATAGTATTCACAGATCTTTTTTTATATGTGGAGTTGTTTTGCGTATTTGCAGATCTGTTTTACATTCGCAAAACTTTTTGGAGCGTTCGCAAATCTTTATAATGCATTTGTGGAAGGTCTTTTACATTTACAAATTACACATTTACACACAGATTATGTTTCTCTTCATACAAATAACATTGAGACATAGATTTTACAGATGTTTGCTATGTGACATGGATACGTACAAATCCCACATGTTCAAGCAGCACTCAAGAGCATTCCCACCCACATTCCATGTGCACACATTCAGCCAGAAAAGCACCCAAACACATATACAGGCATTTTCTCAATGATATCATATTCCCAATCTCACTCACACACACACACACACACACACACACACACACACACACACACACACACACACACACACACACACACACACACACACACACACACACACACACACACACACACACACACACACACACACACACACACACACACACACACACACACACACACACACACACACACACACACACACACACACACACACACTGCAGGGGACAGAGAGAACAAGAGGACAGATCTCTGTGTGGTGAGAGAAAACAGAAAAACATTGCCACAGTGTGAAGACATTCAATAGACATACAGTGTGTGTGTGTGTGTGTGTGTGTGTGTGTGTGTGTGTGTGTGTGTGTGTGTGTGTGTGTGTGTGTGTGTGTGTGTGTGTGTTGTGTGTGTGTGTGTGTGTGTGTGTGTGTGTGTGTGTGTGTGTGTGTGTGTGTGTGTGTGTGTGTGAGTGTTCATTGGCCTTGACTCACAATCCCATCCGTACACACCTTGTCTCCCAGCTTCTTGCTAACCGTTGGGCTGACAGCTATTGAACACGCTTTCCTCACAATAAACACTCAATTTTAGCACTTCATCACTGGGTAACAACAGAGCAAAAATATCCACAGTTTTTTCTCGCCCTTCGTCACTCTTTTCTTTTCATGGCTCCAATCATTTCTATTTATTTCCGACTGCAGTTTTGTCCTTCTGCGCTGCACTGCTTCATTGTACACTGATATAAAGGCTGCAAATGAAGAGGCAGGATGGGATAATAGATCTGCGTCTGAATGGTACTGTGTTTGGTCACATGCAAGGACTCAGAACGTCCTCACCTGATATTCAAATGATTAGGGCTCAGCAAATGGTTGAAAACATTGCAGAGGGATGATTCTGGACCTTCATCAAGACATGTAGCGGAAATTGTGACTAATTCCGATTATGACGCTACTTGATGAGGCCATTCTGCACATTGGGGTTCAGACCAGAAGGTAACTTGATTGTAGTGCAGATGATTTGCAATAAGTGTTTCTGTAATACAGCTCCAATTACACATCAAATATAAGTATTTTGAGGGCAAGAAATGTGAATCAACGTCAGATATGTATACATTACAGTAAGATCAACCATTAGGCAATATTACCACTAATAATCAAATATGACTCTGAAACTCCAATAACTGTAAAAAGAGGTAACTCATTACCTGGAATTTTCAGATAACTCTGTGTTAAGTTATTGAAAATGCTGAATGTGATTTGTATTCAATCCATACAAAACTGATAGGAGGCTTTTATTGGGAAAAACCTACAGGCATTTTACGTTCTATTTTATCCCTACTGACCGCCAGAGGGGGTGCTTTAAGCACTCGATATGTCCATCGCGCGCATGTGCAGGTCGAGTACCAATACCAACAAAGTCACCTGTGACCCCACGTGACACCGGCTATATCCAACCCAGTCTCACTGCATTTCGTGTTATAGTCATTATTTTCCCCTTTTTTTCGTGTCACACAGAACGATTTTAAAAGCAATGTATTTATATTGGTAGTATGTTTCGTGCCTGCACCATGTCTTTTTGTCCGGTCGGGTCTTGGAAGACCGGAAGCTGTGGGGTTCATAAAAAACATGTTCTTACTCAATATCAAGCCACGATTATTGTTTTTATTTTAAATCGTATAATGTCGGACTTCTTTTGCCTTCCGTGAGGAAAATAAATGGGGCCTCAGAATACTGAAATCTGTATTTTTTAAATCTTTTTTTCCTTCTAATTTGTTATTCTTTTCTAAATAACACACTGTTATTTACTCACCAATAACACACAATTATCCTTGTTTTTATTTATTTATTTGATTCTATAATCTCTGGCTTTTTTGGC
The DNA here is from genome assembly GCF_902827115.2 of Pseudochaenichthys georgianus. Classification (NCBI taxonomy): domain Eukaryota; kingdom Metazoa; phylum Chordata; class Actinopteri; order Perciformes; family Channichthyidae; genus Pseudochaenichthys; species Pseudochaenichthys georgianus. The sequence continues at coordinate 15,773,798 of NC_047519.1, read as the reverse complement.
GTCCGTCAGGAACTGAATTTCCAAATAAAATAACCGGAAACAGATCCGGAAACAGATCCGAGTGTACTTGTTTTTCTTTTAGGAAGTCATCACATAAATGCATTGTAATACACGGTTCGGCTGCATTAAATATTACACATCTGCCGTAGTTATTTATTTATAGAGCCCTGATGAGAAGATTTCTAGACAAACTGGAACAATTGCCGCCGAAACTGAATACGTGACGTGGGTCATAAATATATCAGCAATTAAACAACATCTTCAATTTCACTTCACACAATACGTCTCCCAATATTTGATCCAATTGGTAGATAGGTTATATTTACACCATAACGGTGCACAGCTGATAGAAAAGGACTTGTAGTTTTTAAAGATATTACTGATTTTCTTTGAATTAAAGAATGTAAATACTGAGTTGAGAGAATAGTCAGGGGTTTTGGGTGATGGGAGACACATCTATGGATTCAAAATTTCAATAGCTTACCATTACATGACGGATATACCTTTTTGTCTGTGATGTTTTACAAATCAGATATTAATGTGTAGAAGTAAAACATGTGAAATAATATAGCAATATCCTGTAGAATTGTGTGAAAACATGAATAAAACTACACATCTTCAGATGTTATATAAGTGTCCTACACTAATAATACAAAGTTATTATGGCATTGTATGCTGTGTGTACCTTGTGAGCACCGCCTTGTGGTGAAAGCACGTTATTAATTTTGTTATATTTGATGAACAAAATATTAAGAGTACATACAAAATTGGGGGAAAGTAGAATGATAGAAATATAGAATATAAAAAATCAAGAAGATACTGTAAGTGATCTCTACAATGAAACCGTTTAGTGCCGGATGTAAAAAGATATTAATAGGAGGATGTGCAAAACAGAAAAAAGAATTAACCTTTATTTAAACATTAAATAATACTTTAGGTTAAGGTCTTCTTTTAAATAAGAAAAAAGCTTTGGGGGTATCTGCAGATAAATATTAAGCCTGACAAAGTACTTAACGTCTAATACAGTGATCATCAACTGGCGGCCCGCGGGCCACATCCGGCCTGCCAGACATTCTCATCCGGCCCGTGGCGGAGTGGTTAGAGCGTTCGTTTTTACGTCTCGTGAGTAATGTGCAGTACCGGAGTCCAACAGAGAGGCAGCAGCTGACAGCAGCAGCTGACAGCAGTAGCCTGCGTACTGCGTAGCCTTCCCTGCCCTGAAGAATAAGTGATCCTTCGTTAGCGTGAAGAGTCTGCTTTATGCATTTATGGCTGCGTCTCACTTCTCTTATTTTTTATTTCCTCGCTCCTCGGTCTCGGTATCACCGGAAGTTGATTGGTCTGCGCCATCTTGAGTAGCGTCCTAGTGGCCTTATTTGTGCCGGAGGAGCGAGGATCGAGGAGCGAGGATCGAGGACGAGGAGCGATAATCGAGGAACTACCAGACCATCCTCCGGTGAAACCCTCAGACACTCGCCCCGCTCTATACTTTATTCCGAGTGTGCTTGCTTTTCTCTTTGAAAGTCATCACATAACGGCATTGTAATACATGTTTCGGCTGCATTAAATATTACATATCTGCCGTAGTTCTCTATTTATAGAGCCCTGATGAGAAGACTTCTAGACAAACATGAGGAACTGCCGCCAAAACTGAAAACGTGACGTGGATCATAAATATATCAGCAATTAAACAACATCTTACATTTATTTTCACACAATACGTCTCCTTGCAGTATCAACACTAATTCGGCTGACTTTTATATTTAATCCAATTGGTAGATAGGCTGTATTTACACCAAAACGGTGCACAGCTGATATAAAGGGACACCTAGTGGTTAAAGCATTATTGAATTTCATTATTAGATATTAATAGGATCCTTATAAAGTATATTCATTACTCGTTATTCTCTACTAATAGTTAATTAAAGACTGTATATAATGACTATTTTGCACATCCCTTTCAAGATTTCAAGATTTTCTAAGGTTTATTGACATATCATATACACAACTACGGTGTAGTTATGCAATGAATGAAAAACTTGGGTCGCAGGTTCCTCAACAGTGCATTACAAGACATCTATCAATATGTGTATATACCTCCAGCAATGTTAACTATGTTGAAGCACTTATTTTAACTGATATTATACATATGTATTATACTCTTATAAGATGTGTAGATAGTATAAGAAATGTGCAGAATATGACAGTTTAATGGTGGAGGTATACACACATATTGATAGATGTCTTGTAATGCACTGTTGAGGAACCTGCGACGCAAGTTTTTCATCTCCGACCTTGTCAGGTATTGAACAATCAATAAATAAAGAACACAGAATTATTAAATATAAAACACAGAATTTGTGTGATTATACTAAATGATTTACAAATAAACACCACTGCATATTTACAACTGTTACACATGCTGATGTAACGCAAATGTTTCCAACTTGGGATCAATAAAGTATGTTTTATCTTAAGATGATCGATGGCTACTGTCATATTTGCAAAATTTGCCTCTTAACCTTGACAAGTACATGTTTCAGGCTTATCAATTAACAACAGGAGGGGTCAGACCAGCTGTTAAATAAAGCTCTTCTGACCTTAGCTGGCATGTGGGTATATATTAATGCTGCCCATAATGGGCACAAGCAATTTTCACCCATTTATTAATTATATGTTAAATGTGAGTGTTTCCTATCCCCTAAACCTCCAGGGATGTACACAGTTTAATACTGGCAACTTCTTATTATGGGAAATACGAAAACGTCTTTGAAAACTACAATTCCCAGTAGAGACGTGCCAAATAGAGAACATGTTGCGAAACACAATAGCCAGCATGTGTAGTTCTGGGGACGGGGTGGGGGAGGGGGGGGACGGGGTGGACCCGTTCAAATCCAGTTTTGGACAGTGTTACAACCTGCCTTGGCTGGAACAAATAGGGAGGCCACACAGAGTTAAATGCCAAATATCTGTTTATTTAACAAGCTAACGAAAAACACCTCTGATGAATAGTGTACGTAAGAATCAGACGGTCAGCAGTGTGTGGGTGTGTGGAAGGGTGTTGTAGCATGTTGGAGGGTGCATCAAACCTAACACAGGCTGGCTGAGGTTGCTGCAGCATGCCAGGATCAGAATCAGAGACTGAACCTTGCAGCTGGGCAACCTTTATACCTTCTTGAGGCTCCGCCTCTAGATGGGTGGGCACAAACAGGACGACACTCCCAGTACCTGCCAGAGGACAGCAAGGCACGGAGCACAGCCAGGTAGAAGGGGGGAGGGGTCGTCACAACAGTCTGACGAGGTTCCATCCCATTTCAAGTGCTGTTCGACGCTCAGCGTAACCCTCGGAGTACACTCAAACATCCAATCACAGAGCTTGAGGACTATCACAGGGTTTGTCAAGCGAAGCGGAGAGAATACTTACTTCTCTAAAGCAAATGAGCTGCTCCAACCCTCGGTCCTGACGTACTCCAACTTGTGTTTATTAATCAAACAAATAAATAAACACAAGAATAATGATGTGTTATTGTTGAGTAAATGGAGAATTGCACAGGGGAAAATAACGTATCTATGCCACAATTTTAGATGCGGATTTTGTTAAACTAATACGTTTGCGCTGTGGACCAACACTATAAATTGACGGGGAAGGGGGTAGCAATAAAGATAACACCATTAAACAGTTACACAACATAACTAAATAATATCGATTTAGTTATGAAACCCTAGAAACCCTAGAAACCACCTTGGTAACAATGAAAACGTTGTATGGACACAATTTCCTGAAGTAATCTTCGTAATAACTAGCAAACTAAAGATCATGTACATCCACTGCACACATAATCTGAAATAACAACTCTTATTTCTCGCATCAAATGACATCAAAACGCATTTTAATGGCCAAACTAACTTTAAAATAGGCATTTTCCACCGAGAATAAAACGAAGGTCGGCCATGTTTCTTTTTTCTGCAGGGAGAAATTTGAAGATCACGTGACATAGACGCCAGCCATTGGGATGAAGGGAGAAAAAAAACGTAGGGATCTTACAATTTCAGAGGCGTTTTTGTAGAAATACTACGTTATTAGTTAGTTATTACATGTTTTTTTGTGAGACTGGGTTGGGTATACACACAAATTGATAGATGTCTTGTAATGCACTGTTGAGGAACCTGCGACCAAAGTTTTTCATTCATTGCATAATTTCAACGTAGTAAAATCTTGAAATCTTGAAAGGGATGTGCAAAATAGCCATTATATACAGTCTTGAATTAACTATTAGTAGAGAATAACGAGTAATGAATATGCTTTATAACAGGGATGGGGAACCTCCGGCCCCCGGGCCGTATACGGCCCGCGAGACCATTTGGTGTGGCCCTCGAGGTAATTTATAAACACGCGCAAAAAAGAAAAACATTAAAGAAATCTAGACCGCAAAATAATTAAACAAGTGAGTGCCTGTTTTTCCTGGCCAAGGTCAGGGTCCTTGAACACAACACAAGCCTAACGTTTCATCACGTGGTATATGTCTCGTCTGACAGGGGTGTAGTTCTGACGGAGAGCACCAGAACGTTGCTCCGCTCCGACACTTCCAAAAATTGCAGTACCCATAAGGAGCCGTACACATGCTGCAGTTTTTGCATGGCTGTGTCTTAGTTGTAAGCCCAGTTGCGATCTGTCATACTGATCATACAGTCAATAACTTTGTTGTTATTAGCATCTGGTTAGCTAGCTATGCTAACGAATATAAGAAGCTTTTTCTACAACCAGTGAGGTAAAGGCACATCTTTATATGATCATTATAGTTATAAAACAAATAAGAGAATAAAGTAAACAGGTATAAAATACTATATGACAGTAAAAAAAAGTTGTTATTAATAAACAAGAATACAGTTTGAAAGGAGAGTGATTTGTAAAATACCCATAAAGAAAAAGAAAATCTGCTTACAGTTCTGTTTCATCTGGGTGTTGAGAGATGTATCCATAGATCTCCTAATGTTGCTCTCAAAGTGCACCAGATTGATGCTTTTAACTTCAACATTTAAAAAAACAAATCTTCAAGGGGGAGCATGCCCCCGGACCCCCCTAGAGGAGATTAGGTCCCCCCCCACACTTAAATCATGTTCACATGGATAGGAGTCTAAATACATTTGGCACACATCTTGTGTCCATATCTTTCTGTTTTGGTGGTCATGCCACAACCGTGCACGTGCATGCGTGAGTCATGGCAAGATATCTGGATTAAGAGGTTGCTTTTTCTTTGCACAGCATGAAAGAAAGGTGAAATGATTTTAGTATTTTTAAGCGAGGTCAATAATTTGTACGGCCCTCGGAGGATGTTGAAAACATTGAAATGGCCCTTGAGAGGAAAAAGCTTCCCCACCCCTGCTTTATAGGGATCTGCAGATACATTTTTTGTCTTTTCAAGCACCAACTATCAAATATCTCTCCTGATTGTTGGCACTTGACAATCAACTTCCCTGAATTTTACTCAGGTGTAACTAAAGTCTGATTTAAGGGTTGTTTATATTTCACATCATTAATCAGAATCTGCAAAGTAACTAAAATAAATGTAGTGGAGTAAAAATACCAGGTTAACCTCTGAATTGTAGTGGAGTAGAATTACAAAGTAACAGTGAGCTGTCATGTGGGTATATGCTGCCCATTATGGACACAAGCAATTTTCACCCATGTATTAATTATATGTTTTAAATTTGATAACACCGATGTGTTTAATACTGGCAACTTCAAATTGTGGGAAAAACCAAAACGTTCCCAGTAGAGACGTCCCATAGAACATTTTGCGAAACACAATAGCCAGCATGTGTAGTTCTGGGAGGGAGGGGGGCTGGTCCCGTTCGAGTCCAGTTTTGGATAGTCTGCCGTGGTTTCGTTCCATTTCAAAGTGCTGTTTGACGCTCGGCGTAACCTTGGCGCACTGCCACTCCAACATCCAATCCCAGAGCTTGAAGATTAATCACGGGGTTTGTCGAGCAAAGGGACTGTAGTCCCAAACGATAGCTGAGGATTATGGGTAGTGTAGTGTCTTCGGCCATCCTAAACTCCGAAATGTTTTCGGATTTCATATCGCATTAACACCATATCCCAACATGCATTGCGGCTCAAACATCCAATCACCCAGCTTAAACCATAGCTGAGGATCTTGGGTAATCAGTTCAGTTGGTGTGTATCGCAATGATGCTTGAAATGTCCCATATAGGCATACGTCCGTTTCCTGTTTCTTTATTTTGAAATTTACTTCCTGACGGAGGCCAAAAAAGCCCGAGATTATAGAATTAAACAAATAAATAAAAACAAGGATAATTGTGTGTTATTGTTGAGTAAATAACAGTGTGTTATTTAGAAAAGAATAACAGATTAGAAGGAAAAAAATATTTTTAAAATACAGATTTCCATATACTGAGGCTCTGAGCCCCATTTATTTTGCTCACGGACGGAAAAAAATGTCAGACATTATACGATTTAAAATAAAAACAATAATCGTGGCTTGATATTGAGTAATAACATGTTTTTAAGAACCACACAGCTTCCGGTCTTCCAAGACCCGACCGGACAAAAAGACGTGGTGCAGGCACGAAATGTACTACCAATAGAAATACATTGCTTTTAAAATCGTTCTGTGTGACACGAAAAAAAGGGAAAATCGTGTTGGTGAACACGAATCAATAGATTAAATGTCGTGACTATAACACGAAATGCCGTGAGACTGGGTTGAGTGGAAACAATTGTTGTGTACCTTTACCGTCATAGGTGACGTCAGTTGAATGGCACCATGTAGCCTACTTGTTAAAACATACAGTGTTAACGTGACTCTGCAGTAATCTAACCGAATCCAGACTGCCCCTTCTCATTGTATTCAGTAGTCATTCCCAAAGTGTGGATGTTCAAACAGAACTTCTCTCTCTATTTCTCGCCGCTGCTTATCTATAAGCATTAGCTTCCTGTGTTGTACACTGAAGAGCAGCAAATAATTCAGAATCTGATATTTACTAAAACACTGTTCACTGTGTTAGTTAAGTATGAAATAATAAGCTAACATGTTAGCTAACATATTTCTTTAGCGATCATCAAGACGAAGATTTAGATAGCTCATCAGCTCTCAACCGGAACTGGCTAAGTCTGTTTATTAGCAGAATGAGAGATATGAATTAAAATAACCTTAGTGTTGAATTCACGCTTACCTTTTGTTTAAATGTTAGCATGCTACTTGCAGAGGTGGGAGAAGTACTTAGATCTTTTACTCTTGTACTAGTAAAAGTAGAAGTACCAGAGTCTAGGAATAATCTGTTACAAGTAAAAGTCCTGCATTCAAAATGTTACTCAAGTAAATGTACAAAAGTATTAGCATCAAAATATACTGTAGTTTAAGTACCAAAAGTAAAAGTACTCATTCTACAGATTAAAGTAAAAGTACACAATTGACCTCTGAATTGTAGTGGAGTAGGATTTCAAAGTAGCATGAAATGTAAATACTCAAGTAATGTACAAGTACCTCAACATTGTCCTTAAGCACAGTACTTGAGTAAATGTACTTAGTTACTTCCCACCTCTGGCTACTTGCATTTTTTCATAGCTTATCTCGCTGTTTTGTTGCAGCTTGTTGTCCAATTCCATGTGGATTGTAGATGTATTTAGTCGATAAATATGTTCCTTCCAAGAACCAGTACTCTCAGACAACTAAATTACAGATAACAATGACAGACTCAATGTAATTGTGTGCGAGATGCTTCTCATTAACAAGAATATTGTTTTAGTGTATGAGCTTATCTGAAATGCACTGCGCTACTGCTGTATTTTTCACATTAAATTGTTTCTGCTAATTTCCTTTGTAAGCTACCCATTACAAAAACAGTGTACACTCTTTGCCCACTGAGCTGACTAACTGCTGCAACTGGGAGTTCTTTGCCTTGCTCAAGGGCGAGTTGATAGCAGTGGTTGAAAAGAGAATCCCATTTGCATCCTCTTCACCAGAATGTGTGATCTGGTGTGTGAATAAACCAGCCTCTCTAGCCTCAAGGCTCCTCCACAACCTGGGAATCCGACAATGCAGACACACAACATGTTTACAACCCCTGGACACTGCCTGTTCGGAAGTGTGTGCTTCACATGGGCATGTGTACCCTCTACCCTCCCTGCACTGAGTGATAATGAGAGGAAATGTACACAATGGAACCACTTTTCTCGTTGAATGCCGGGGGGAGAAGGGAAGATAACAGGATATAGGAAAAAATAAGGTTTAACAGAGGGAAGAAATAGAGAAGAGGGTGTGACTTAAAAAGCTAGAAAGAGTGATTGCATATTGACTTGATGAGAGAGAGGATGCATCATTATATAATTGTAAATCCCAGAAAGATAGGGTGTAATAGAGCTTACTCTCCTCCCACTGCTGCTTTGGTAATGTATCCCTCTCTCTTTCCATCCTTTTTCTATCTCCCTCTTTCACCCTGTCACCCATCAATCTTTTTCCAATTACCTGCTCTGTCTATCCACAAATCTATCATAATCGTTTCCATGGTTACGGGTTGCATCCTCCATTGGCTTTGGCCTATTGTTCAATATAATTGCACACCAAAAAGCAGTCTTTAGACGAGGGAAGGGGATTCGCAGAGTGACACAGATCAGGATATTGTTTCTGTGTTCAGCGACTAATGTCTCTCCGACGACTCTGAAGAGTTCACTTCAGAGGAGATAGTCTGCTTAATTTCAACCATGACGTCCATTCATCAGACATTTTATTAGCCATTGTGCGCAGATTGGCTTTATCGCAGAGTGATGAAACACCTCCTCCGCCTGTTACTGTCAATTATTGTGAAAATGAGAAAATACAATTGCCCGTACAAGGTCAGTGAAGAACAAAATGATAAGCAATTGTTCGGAAAAAAAGGAGACAATGTTTGTATTTAATTTTATTAGGTTAGTCATAATTGTAAGTTAATGAAGAGATATGTTAAGAGAGCATCTGGTCTCCGTTTTTTCAACATAATTAGCAAAGAACCCTTTTTCACTTAAACCTAGCCTTTGAGGTAATATGATTAGTCTACTGATATCAACGCCAAAATTATCTGTGTGTCCCCAGGAGATTGTTGGCTTTTTTTCTCCAAATGTGAACACTTGATGATAGCTCTTGTGGTAACACAATTAAAGGCTGGATTCACAATCTTTTACCTGTTAAGCCCCAAAGCCCCCCTCGGCAGTGATCCGAACTCGCGACAGGGGAAGCAAACACAGCAACACATTCTTACTCCCAACCCGTCACATATTGACGGACGGTCAGGGCCCCTCCCCGTCACTCTATTACGTACAGGGTACCCCTTGGAAGTCAGTTTTCAACGGGCAGGGCATCCCATTGACTTGCATAGAGCTCCCTGAACGTTGGTAATAGAGGAGTTGGGATAGCGGCGAAATGCTCTCCGCAGATCCATTCTCACAGCGTTTATCAACCTTTTTCTTACTCAATATCAAGCCACACTTATTGTTTTTACTTCTTTATTTTAATTGAATAATGTAGGACTTTTGTTGCCGTCAGTTATGGGGAGAGTAGGGGCTCAGAATACTGAAATCTGTATTGTTTCTTCGTTTTTTCCTTCTAATTTTGTATTCTTTTCTAAACAACACACTGTTATTTACTCAACAATAACACACAATTATCCTTGTGTTTATTTATTTGTTTGATTAATAAACACAAGTTGGAGTCCGTCAGGACCGAGGATCGGAGCAGCTCATAGTAGTTGCTTTAGAGAATTTTACACCCGGAAGTAAGTATTCTCTCCGCTTCGCTTGACAAACCCCGTGATAGTCCTCAAGCTCTGTGATTGGATGTTTGAGTGTGCGCCGAGGGTTACGCCAAGCGTTGAACAACACTTTGAAATGGGATGGAACCACGGCAGACTGTCCAAAACTGGATTTGAACGGGTCCACCCAATCAACCCCTCCCCCACCCCGTCCCCAGAATTACACATGCTGGCTATTGTGTGTTTTGCAACATGCTCTATGGCACGTCTCTACTGGGAGTTGTAGTTTTAAAAGACGTTTTCGTATTTCCCATAATAAGAAGTTGCCAGTATTAAACTGTGTACATCCCTGGAGGTTTAGCGGATAGGAAACACTCAAATTTAAAACATATAATTAATAAATGGGTGAAAATTGCTTGTGCCCATAATGGGCAGCATTAATATATGTACCCACATTCCAGCTAAGGTCAGAAGAGCTTTATTTAACAGCTGGTCTTATGTCTGTGACCCCTCCTGTTGTTAATTGATAAGCCTGAAACATGCACTTGTCAAGGTTCAGAGGCAAATATGGCATAGCCATCGATCATCTTACATTACATTGCATTTAGCTGACGCTTTTATCCAAAGCGACTTACAATAAGTGCGTTCGACCAACCAGATACAAACTTGAAGAAAACAGAATCATATAAGTAGGCTACATCAGGTTTCATAGAGCTAAAACATTTCAAGTGCTACTCAACTGGCTTTAGATAAGCCAGTCCTTTATTAGTATATAAGTGCTTTGTTAGTAATTATATCGCTCGAAGTGGAGTCGAAAGAGATATACTTTATTGATCCTAAGTTGGAAACATTTGCGTTACATCAGCATGTGTAACAGTTGTAAATATGCAGTGGTGTTTATTTGTAAATCATTTAGTATAATCACACAAATTCTGTGTTTTATATTTAATAATTCTGTGTTCTTTATTTATTGATTGTTCAATACCTGACAAGGTCGGAGATGAAAAACCTGGGTCGCAGGTTCCTCAACAGTGCATTATAAGACATCTATCAATATGTGTGTATACCTCCATCATATTCTGCACATTTCTTATACTATCTACATACATCTTATAAGAGTATAATATGTATAATATCAGTTAAAATAAGTGCTTAAACATACAGTAGTTAACATTGCAGGAAAGCAATATATTATTACTTTGTCAGGCTTAATATGTATACCCCCAAAGCTTTTTTCTTATTCAAAATAAGACCTTAACCTAAAGTATTCTTTAATGTTTAAATAAAGCCTTATTAGTTTGTCTGTCTGTGTCTCCTATTAATATCTAATAATAAAAATAATACATTTCAATAACGTGCTTTAACCACCAAGTGTCCCTTTCTATCAGCTGTGCACCGTTATGGTGTAAATATACCAATATACCGATTGGATCAAATATAAAAGTCAGCCGAATTAGTATTGATACTGCAAGGAGACGTATTGTGTGAAGAGAAATTGAAGATTTTGTTTGTTTGCTGATATATTTATGATCCACGTCACATATTCAGTTTCGGCGGCAGTTATTCCTGTTTGTCTAGAAGTCTTCTCACCAGGGCTCTATAAATAGCAAACTACGGCAGATATGTAATATTTAATGCAGCCGAACCGTATATTACAATGCCGTTATGTGATGACCTTCTAAGAGAAAAGCAAGCACACTCAGAATAAAGTATTATTTTATTTTTAAAAAATGTTTTCAGATTTCACATCAACAGGAAGTCCGGTTAACTATAATGTCCGTGCGCAACAATACCCCAACCATACACCCCAACCCATAGATCCGCGGGTGAATAATAATCACCACATTACACACTTGCACATCCCTTCACATTTAAATTAAATTTTACATTAAAGTATTTCGTGAGGCCTTCTAAAATGTTTTTAAATATAATTAGGGTTGTAGTTGAAGTGTTTGTAAATTATTGCGTTGCGCAATCGCACAACGGCACGTCCATTAGTTCCACAACCACACACATGGATTAACATTGATTTAATACATTAATGTAGCCTTTGTTTCTGCTAAAAGAGGTGTCGACCAGCTGGGGCAACAAGAAAATCGGCGAAATCGAGTGTGACTATTACAAAATAAATAATTATTATATTAATATTGACAATAACAACCGACCGTCGGGGTAGCATTTGCCGGGGAGCGTTCTCATGGCGTCTATTATCAACGCTATGGGAGGTCTATGAAGGTCTTTGGGACACCCTGCCCGTTGAAAACTGACTTCCAAGGGGTACCCTGTACGTAATAGAGTGACCGGGAGGGGCCCTGACCGTCCGTCAATATGTGACGGGTTGGGAGTGAGAAGAACGTGTTGAACACAGACATCACAACACGTACCTTTACGAAGCTTTTACGGGAGATCGTCTCACCGTAGCTGTCAATATGATCAAAAGACTTGTTCAATGACATTAAAACGAGAAAAAACGCGGCTGAATCGGTTAATCCATAGGTTGTAAATGTTTCTGTGGAATATTTTTTTTTAATTTATAATCCATAATTCCATTTTTGTGTAAAAATCGGAGAGTAAAAGTTAGCTGCTAATGGTAGCCACCAGAGTTATCGCAGTTTCTGGTTTTGGCTATAGAGTGGCGAAGTCACGTCCATCTACTTCCGGTACATGGGACCTTATTTCGGAAAAATTATGCATTGAAGTCAATGAAGAGAGAAAACGTATCTTTCGATCCCGTTTGAATTGTGCCATGAATTACACATATGATGTTTGTCAATCTTAAAAAATAATTTCCATGTCAAAAAAGTCACAGTTTGTAGTAAAACTGTTGAAATATAAGACTATGAAAAATACGCAACTACAAAGACTACACATCCCAGAGTCGCGTAAGTGATGTCATAACTGTTTTCCTCCACTAAGAGATAGCTAAGATCAGCGCCATATAGATATAATCTATCTATATGTCGCTGGCTAAGATAAGATAACTTTAACAAGATGCCTGTGTGCTTAGTACCAGGTTGTTATCATACCAGCAATGGGTCTTGCTCGTTCTTTCACTTCCCGTCTGATGAAAGGACCAGGAGTGGCTGGATCAAGTTAGCTACCTAGCTAGTAGCTAGCACGTTAGTTAGCATTACAGCCTTGTCCTTTTTATTAGCCTTAACATGAAGTAACATTAAGTAACCCAACATGTTAAACAGTAAGAGTGGTAGTCATATTTCGTGAACCCTTTGAAGAGTACCATCACACCAGTGTGATACACAATTTAAGCCCGGGGGAGAAATGCTAACGCTACATTAGCATCTGCGATCTTTTCTACTTCACGCTATCTGTACAAATGGTTGACATTAAACATTAAAAAGACCAGGCAGTTCAGAGAGAATCAAAGGAAGGCAGGCAGGCAGCTTTGCATGACATTCTTCTGGACGTGTTTCATTGTGGTGATAGCAGGGTTGCCAACTTGGGGTACCTGGCTGGAGTGAGATTTTGATATCATGGGTTTAATTACACATATGCACTAAATGACTGCCATCGTGTCAGTAGCGGGACCTTAGGATATATATAGGATATATGTACAAATACACAATATTGGACACAGACTATAAAGGGCACAAAGTTTCATTCACTAATGAAAGTCAAACACATTTTTGTGTTTCCACTCTTTTATTGTGTGCATAGGCCTGTCGCGATAAGCAATTCATTGACTTATCGTACGATAAATAAAAATGAACTCGATAACTTTTCTGACCTCGATACATTTACATTTATATGAGGATGTGACTAGCAGTTTGAAAGTTTGTACTTGAACTATTATTATATATTATCATTATGTCAGTGGTCTAAAATGGTCATACAACGGTGCCGACAATATTATCGTTTATCGCAAGGGTCTAGCTGCGGCAGCGGCCAGTACACGGCGGTACACGATGGTATACGACACGCCCACCTGACACGACACTACGGTGGCTTAGAAGGGTCTAGCTGCGGCCGCGGACAGTGGAGGTTGAACCAAGCCCCCAGGGGTGCGCCGGAGTCTTGTGGCCAAACGGCGGTACTACACTTCCTTTGTGGTCTCTAACTCGTTGGATAATTTTCTTTAAACTAAATAAACTACCCAGTATGAACGTTCCCGGGTAGCAGTTCTCTTCCCACCCTTCAATCTAACCCTTCCCTTCCCCCCATCCTAACCCTAACCACTCCCTACCTTTTTACCTAATCCTAATCTTCCTTCCTCCCTCCTAAACCCCAAAACCTCTCCTACTGTAAGAAATTAAAATCAATGTTTATACTACATGGGCTGTATGATGTAAATCTCGTCAATTCGCTTTTAACGGTGGTGCCTCTCAGCCACCGTATCAATCTAACCCTTCCCTTTCCCCCATCCTAACCCTAACCACTCCCTACCTTTTTACCTAATCCTAATCTTCCTTCCTCCCTCCTAAACCCCAAAACCTCTCCTACTGTAAGAAATTAAAATCAATGTTTATACTACATGGGCTGTATGATGTAAATCTCGTCAATTCGCTTTTAACGATGGTGCCTCTCAGCCACCGTAGTGTCGTGTCAGGTGGGCGTGTCGTGTACCATCGTGTACCGCCGTGTACTGGCCGCGGCCGCAGCTAGACCATATTGCCCCTGATCGCAATCATTTCCGGGAAAATGTATCCAACAAAATTAATTATCGTGAGAGGCCTATACATGAAACACACACACAGACAAATCTACAGACTTACTCCAAACTGCCAAATATATTAATTAACGCACTCTGACTCTATTTTGGCCAAGTAGAACAATAAGCAGCAGACTTTAACTTTTTATAATTTCTACTGGATCTTAGATCTGCGCATGCGCAATACGGGTCGGGGATTGACCAACCGGCTCCAACTGCTCTGCTGTCTGTTGACGTTGTTAAGAGTGGTGGGGCGGGGGAGGGAGCGGATCGACAGCTTGAGCAGCTGTCAACTCAACATTGTAAATAACCAACCAAAAACGATCGCCGGTTCATCTTGTTTTTGGCGTGAGAATTGTTTGGGCAGCGTGAGAGCGAGAGATTGAGAGTGAAAGCATGTGTCACACGCCAGATGCGTGAGTTGGCAACCCTGGTGATAGTGAGGGTAGTCAATCGTTTTGTTGACAAGACAGTAGTGACGGCCATCTTGGTGACGTGTGTTGTTCTGCTAGACCGGAGATGTAGTTCATTCAGCGTTTCACACAAACAAATGTGTTACTTCACAGTTTTACGACACTTTTTTTTTCTTTGCTAAATCTCTCTAAAAAGATCACATTTCACTTGTTTTGCATCAATCTTGATACAGGGTACTTATTATATGTTGTAGTTTGGATTTCTAAAGCTTTTAGTCTACCATCCCATCATTCAAGGATGGTTTTCACTATATATAAATGTGTTTGTTTTTTTGGACGGACACAATCATTTACATTTTTTTACTGTGTTCAATCTGAATTTACTTTAAAATAAAAACATCTATATTTATTCTGACACTTCTACCTACAACTCACAGGTGTAACCTTGCTTTGAGAAAAAAGATTATTAATGTAACCCTTTTAGAAGGGAAGATATGGTCATTTGTTCTGGGAATGTCATTTTCGAGCCTGAGACCTGAAAAACAGGCTCTGGGCTTAACAGGTTCTGTAAAACCACACAACACTGAAACTGTGTTTTACTTGTTGTATTGAGTCTGGTCATACTGAACAAACATATTTCAATGATGGGAGACATAAATCCTCGCTGTATTCAAGCATGTAAGTGATAATATATCAGAAAGAAGTGGCCGTTTTTTTAATCTCATTACCTTCTGATATACCTTTTTTGATTTTGTCCCCCATCACTTACATTGAAGAGAAGAAGGAGTCTCGTAATGGTCAGTATAAGGAGGGATAAATGTCCACATGAGCCACTTTCACGCCAAGTATACTTTTCCGTACTTAGTTCCCGGTACTTAGTCCCGCCGAACTCTTTAGTCTTGGAACTGTCCTAGTAAATCATATTCACACCGGAATAAGTCTCTGAGGGAAGATTACGCAAATGAAGCCGCTGACGTCACTTCTTCTTCTTCTGTTTTGTGTTTACTGGCAGGCCACAAACAACTTCATGGCGTATACTGCCACCCGAAGTCCCGGAGTCCCCCCGGAGTTGGGGACTGGCTTCAGTAGAAGCTGCTGGTTAGCGTCTTCCGAGTAAATCGCCAGAAGCGCTGGAATTATGGCAAACTATTTGTACCATTGTCCACCCTGTCAGCAAGCCTTCCCATGTCAAGGTGGACATGGTACAAATAGTTTGCCATCATTTCCTTATTATCGAAATACTTTTTCCATTAACTGAAATATATTGTTGAGAAAGGGACTATACCTTTCTGAAAATGTACATTTTATAATCATTATGTATTTACAATGTATGTATTCTTTGAATTGTGTCCATGACAGGATACATTTAGCTGTTTGCATGTACTTGCAGTTAATTTAGAAAAAAGTGTGGGAGCTTGACCAACATCTATTTCTAACAGCATAACGTATACTTAATACAATGAATATGAAGTTTAATGGAAAATCTCAGATTTTTTTTTTGAAAATGGGGGAGTCTCAAATGCACCGTATGGTGATATTGATAAGTTAGTCTCTCTCCGTTGGTGCACTGGGCTAATGCTATGAATGCTAATGCAAGAAATTACAATGGCGCCTTCACAAAACTTTTTGGAGTTTTACGGGGCGTGGTTTGCAATTCGCCCAGCCAATCCGAAATTGGAACCTTTTCCTCCCCAGGAAAGTACCACCTCTCTAGCAGGGACTGAAAAGGGGTGAAAAGGTTTGCTTGAACTACACTGAACAAAAATATAAATGCAACACTTTTGTTTTTGTGGAGAGGAACTGCGCCACCTCGCCGCGCCTCGCTCTCAAGGCTGCGGGCGTCTTTGTCCCGCGAGATTTCAACGTCTCACGTAGGCGAGCCTCCAGAGCAAGTCGGACAAAATGACTAACCATCATGCAACGCACTAGCAAGACGTTGATCACAACTGCGCAGGTCTTGCTTATCTCAAACAAGCCTAATCTCTTCGGTCAAAATGTCCGGTCAAAATAATTTCCCTTTAGCGCAATACCTCTTCAGTTGCGCCACTTATGTGACAGGCAAGAAGAGTATGGGACAGACAAGAATAGTAAATTCTAATGTCTAACACTTAATGTGGAGAAAGAGATGTCCTGTATGGGTTGATTGTGCGTTTATCTGTTGGTAATGCCTCGGGGTTCCGGTGGGCATGTAAACAAATGCATAATGCTGCGCTATACTTTGTGGCCTCACCCAGTTGCATAGCGACACTTATTGTTTAGGTGTCTTTTAATAAGCAGGTAGTCATATCATTAGCTAGAACTAGCTGGATCTGATCGATATGGACATAAACGCGAGTGAAGTCTAATCTGACGGGAGAGAGATCAGCTGCTGCTGACGAGTCGACACGCAGCTCTGCATGATCACATGCAGCGGTGAGCGGACAAAACACACACTTCAAGTTAGAATATCACACGTAGCTATTTTAATTACCTCTCAAACTACCTAAACTAGTTAGTGATATGTTTAGTTTTACTGTCGGGTCACTCATTACTGGATCCGCGAGCTGCATGATCCTGGCATAATAGATTGCCCGATCGGGCAACCAGCAGGTGAGGCTTCATTGCCCGAGCTAAATACTAGATGGCCCCGGGCCATCGTGCAGTTGTTAATGTCGAGCCCTGGTTCTAGTTCCAGATCTTTTTGGTGTGAAAGCAAAATCCCAAGAACTATCGGAACTATTCCTGGGAAAAGTACTGCGATGTGAAAGCGCCTCATGGTCACCTGAATAATCTTTCAACATGGGTTTAATCTTTTGAGAAGGTATCTTCTTAATTTAAGTTTTAAGTTTTCCTTTTTCTGTGTTTTCAGGAGTCAAAGATTGTGATCCACTGTGTATTTTTGTTGTGTTATAATATGTACACACTGCATGTTGTCCAAGGGCAGCTCATAGACCCAATCCATCCACCCATTAGCTGTTACAATTTAGTATGCTTAAAACACAATAGTTTGTCAAGCCACATCTTAGTATGTTTATATGTGCAAATGTCCAAGGTAAAAACTGAATTTTTCTAGTAAAAGAGAACATGTATGACACAAGCAATCTCCAATCTCTCTTCATGTGTGATAGGGAAACTCAATGCAAAGCACATGTCTGATTCTCTGATATTGTCCCAAAGTCATATAAGGAAGAATGTCTTACGTGCAAAGCAAGCCAAAACAAAAAGAAAAATATGTGAATATATGTAAATCTGCATTATTGTGGCCTCATGAATTGTGCCACCATCATATTGTTTTGAGCAGCCTTCTCTGCATTCTGTTCACAATACTCGGCAGCCCATGAGTTGGCAGAGTGGTGCAATCAAAAAGTTGGATATTCAGACAAAAAACGTTGTATTCTTTTGAAGTTCGAGGCAAAGGAGCACCAAAGTCTCTTATAAATACAGATGAGGAGTTGGAGTCACCAGTTGACTGCTATTTTCAAAAATGATGCCACCACTGATGCACCTGCTGACATTTACATAAAACATACATGCACAGTCAAACCCCAAAACACAACATTAAGCCCCCAAAGGACCTTGGCCTTATTATGCAATAGTACCTGAGTTATGCCAGGTCACTTTTGACTATACACAACTCACATCATATTTTTTTACCAATATCATGGTTGTTCTAAAAAAAATATTGATGAAGTTATTATTTACTGTGCACATGCCAGTAACATTGTATGTTTTTTTAAATGCAGTTGTTGTTGTTCTTCTTCATTACTTTTAGAAGTCCTTATCATTCAGGTAAAGCTGCTGATATATGAGATATTTACTCAACTTTTTTGTGAAGTAAGCATTGTAATGAGCTTTAATTTGGCGTTAGACATACTATGTCCCTCTGTGGGAAACAGTCAGAGAACTGTGTGCTGCACCCATTCAAATGATTGTGTATTCTCTGACCTGAGGTCATTGATGTGTATAGGGATCATAATGGTGTGAATTTAATTTGCAAAACAGTAACTTTGTTATTCATGAAGAGGGATCGTTATCTGCTTTAATTAAAAATGCGCACATGTCAGTGACTCTACTTTCATGCCAGAGGAAGCGAGCAGGTGTGATAAGTGAAGGTAATGATCCTTTAAGAGCAATACAAAAAAGCTGCAACAGGAATCTCACATGTATGTCATTAATTTAATTGCACTTATTATGTATTATTATAAAGTAAAATTATGTTTAGCTTTTCTTGGTTTTTGTTATTGTCACATGGTTGTTTACATTGTGTAAGATGGTTGCTTTTGCAGCAGTGGCGGTTCTAGACCAATTTGACTGGGGGGGGGTCAGGCTGGGGCCAGTTATTTTCTGAGGGGGTCACAATAAATGCAGGACGAAAAAGACAAAGACAGTATGAAGTAATTGCGCATTAGAAAACAATGCAATACAGTTATTGGTATTTGTTTCAGTACACATATTTATTTCAGATACTTATAGTTACAGTTTTTACGCTCTAATGCAGGGGTCTCCAACCTTTTTTAGGATGAGAACTTTCAAAAAATAAAACAAGTGGTTAGCCACTTTTACTTTTTTTGTTCTTCTTTCATTTTCAGGGGGGCCACAGGGGGGGTCCAAAGTCAGTGTTAGCCCCCCCGCGCCCCAACCCATATAACCGCCCCTGGAGAGCAGATCTGGGAGCTGTAGCTGGCCTGCCATGCTGTTAGGAGACTAGAGTGTTTTGTTATTGTGCAGGTTAGTGACGTGTACATACTCCACCTCCCATCAATCTCCTCACCCCCTCTGCTTCTCTCTCTCTCGCTCTCCCACCTTTCACTTTGTTGCTCTCTCTGCCAGCTCAGTGGTATCGAGTCACACAGAAATATCGCCTAATAGACAGGAAATTGAGAGATTGGGCTTTTTCAAAATAAAAGACTCCCTTACCAGATGACATTTAACCAACTACTACCCTGACAACATGGCAGGTCGGCTGTATCTTCTGCTGCTGTGGGGAAAGATTAGAAGAATAAGAAGAATACGACAGACAGTAAATATTTAGGATTTGAAAGACTGCTTGCAGCCTTATAACCATAGCTTAAAACCGATTAGCCACAGAAGCTGAAAAGGATCCAAACAAACCCGACAAAAATTAAAAAGTTTCTTTCTTATAATTATTTTCTATTCAGAAAACTTGTTTTAGTTTCTTCAAAGAAAGGAAGGAGGAAACCTAATGGAATGGGGCAATACATTGACTATAAGTTCAACATGAATGATACAAAATTATTTGTGTGTTAAATACTCACTATTAGGGAGTTATATATCCGGTGTACATTCTAAATTATGTTTTACTTGAAAATTATAATTTATATAAAAAAATAAACTATGACTTTGCTGGGTTTTTTGGGAGGTTGTTAAAAACTACAAAATGAAATAATTACGATTTAATTAAATCAATTTATCTGAAATAATGTAATCAAATTGAAGTATTGGGGCTGGATATGGAATAGTCACGTTTTTGAGAGGCTCCGCTTCCTCCTCAAAAAAATATATAATTTAACAATACATTTCTTCGTGAGAGGCCTGCAAAAGTCGGCAGTATAAGCTGTTGAAGCGTAACAGAGACATGGGGAAACCGCAAAAGAACAAAAGTGCCGAGAAACAAACTATGACTGATAAAACTAGCGACGAGGCTAGCGCTAGCACCAGGCTGGATGCTAGCACCAGGCTGGATGCTAGCAGCGATCAGGACGAGGCTCCGACGAGGACGGACATCATGGCAGCTATCAATCAGCTAAATCAAAATGTAGACTCGAAGTTCGAGTTGCTCAATGCCTCCATAGCTGGTCTGAAACAGTCACTGGGCGAGGTAGAACAGAGAGTAATTTCTACCGAAGGTGGACTGAACGAACACGAGACCCGAATCAAAGCTTTGGAAGACCAGTGCTCAAGATGGGCTGAGGAAGCCAGGTCGCTCAACGGGCGGGTGGACGACCTCGTCTCGGGCTCTCGACGACAAAACATTCGGATAATAGGTGTTAAGGAAGGCATGGAAAAGGGCAACCCAACAGACTTTGTTTCAAAATGTATACCAGCACTACTGGGGGAAGATAACTTCGACAATAAACCTGTTAAGGTTGACCGCGCACACAGGGTCCGTGTACGGGCAGCAGCAACAGATGGCCCTCCTCGTCAACTGATCGCCCGCATCCATCATGACTCAGTAAAGGAGCTGATACTGAGACTTTCCTCACATAAGTTCCCTTTACAACATGAGGGAGCACGCATCTTTATTTTCCAGGACCTGGGCCCAGCAGTGATGAAACAACGGCAGCAGTTCGACAACATCAGGACCAGGTGCAGGTCTGCGGGGATGAGATGTGGGTTCCGTCACCCATTCGTTGTCTCAGTCGGCGAAGATAAGCGCATGTTTAACAACCCGAAGGATGACGAGAAGTTTCTGGATGACAAGCAAGTGTCACGTTAGACCAGCTAACCAGGATTAAGGACAATGATGACAGTTAACTTTAAAGCTGAGACACATTTGAATACTCTCTGCAGGTGAGGAGGAAGCGGACATGTACGTGTTCTATTATGGTATGTTACGAGCTCGGGGAGTTTGGACTTGGGGGTGTTAGTTCTCAGAGGGGAGTGGGAGGAGGGAGGCAGAGGGCCCCGGAGGACAGCGCAGTGTTTGGTTTGTATTGTTCACAAGCGGCAGTTCATATACTAGGTTCTTGCAATTTAATGGCGGTTTGTGTTTTTTCTTCTTTGCATTACAATTGGTTACATGTGTCACATAAGCATGGGGGATGTGTCATGTCATTGAATAATGGTGATATCACAAGGATAGTAAGCTGGAACGTAAGAGGTTTGAATCACCCAGTTAAGAGAGGGAAGATAATGGCACACTTGAAACGTTTGAAAGCTGATGTTATGTATCTTCAAGAGACACACATTAAGAATACGGCTAAAGACAAACTACGTATGGGATGGGGACCACGAATATACCGGTCAAACTACGGTGCCAGAGCTAGAGGGGTAGCCATTATCATTAAGAAAAATGTTTCGTTTGAACATAGGTGTACAGTCAGTGATCCAAATGGCAGATTTACTGTATAATTGTATCAGGCACACTCAACTCTGCCCCCGTCACGTTGATTAATGTTTATGGTCCAAACTTTGACGACCCTGCATTTTTTCAGACAGTTTTGAATGGAATTCCAGATGTTGGCAACACAAACATTATAATGGGAGGGGACTTTAATTGCGTCTTGGACTCTTTGCTGGATAAGCAATCCCAAAGGTCGTCCGTGAACAGTAAATCCAGCGAGGAGTTAAAAAATACTATGCATAACCTAAATGTAGTTGATATCTGGAGGCTACTTAACCCTACTGCCAGAGATTATTCTTTTTTCTCTCCTGTGCATAAATCCTATTCAAGGATTGACTTCATGTTGTTGGATTCTAAGCTGATCTCTAGTGTAGCGACTACACAATACCACAACATCTTGATCAGTGATCATGCTCCCATGTCACTCGATATCAGATTTAACAGCCATAAAAGCGAACACACCTGGAGATTCGATAACACAATTTTAAAAGAGAAAAGTTTTCTAAAATATATGTCGGACAGGCTGCCTGATATTATAGCTACAAACAATACAGGTGATGTGGATGATTCAGTATTATGGGAATCCATTAAAGCAGTGCTTAGGGGCAGCATCATATCCTATGTAGGTGGTAGGAGAAAACAAAGAGAAAGGAGGTTAGTGGAGGTGAATGAAGGTGTGTCTCAGCTAGAACGTTCATACAGAGCCTCCGGAGACCCCGACACATTAAACTCTATAGTTTCCCAAAGAGATGAATATAACACAATTTGTACCGCTCAGATTAGTAAACAGATGAACAGAATTAAACAGACGCAATTTGAATTAGGAGACAAACCTCAGAAATTGCTGGCATTACAGTTGAGACAGGCACAAGCCTCCCGGGCAATTCTGAGAATAAAATCAGACATGGGCACTGTCCTCACTGACCCTAAAGAAATAAATGCACGTTTCATGGAATTCTATTCAAATCTGTATAAATCCAATGGTAATCGGGATACAGATGCAATTAAGTCATTTCTCTCTGAGCTGAACTTGCCTCATCTCAACGGTGAAGCAATAGCGGATCTAGACAAAGACATCTCTATGGAAGAGATAATAAAAGCAATTAGTGAATCTCCAAATAATAAGGCACCTGGCCCTGTTTTTACAAGTTTTACAAGTGCTTCTCTAAGGAACTATCCCCACTGCTGCTGCGTATGTTTAAACATGCAGCGTCAAATGGCCGACTGCCTCAAACGCTCTATAATGCAAATATTTCATTAATCTTGAAAAAGGGCCGGAATGAGCTGGAAGCCTCATCTTACAGACCTGTTTCACTGATCCCTAATGAAACAAAGTTGATTAGCAAAATTCTAGCTAACCGATTGAAGCTTTATATCCAGACGATTGTACACAAACAGGCTTTATTCCCAATAGGCATATTTATTTCAACCTACGACGCCTATTTAACATACTATATGCTGAGCACAATACAGAGACAGTTGTGATTTCAGTGGACGCTCAGAAGGCCTTTGACCAGGTCGAGTGGCCATATATGTATGTGACCCTAGAGACATTTGGCTTTGGGAAGATGTTCATTGACTGGATACGGATTTTGTATGCTCATCCCACAGCTAGTGTGATCACTAACCACAATATCTCCCCCCAGTTCCCACTATACCGTGGCACTAGACAGGGAGATCCCCTCTCACCTTTTTTATTTGCTTTAGCCATAGAGCCACTAGCCACAAGTATACGGCGGCATCCCGGAATATCACCTGTCTCCATTAAAGGGCAGAATCATCAACTGTCATTATATGCGGATGACATTTTGCTATATGTCTCAAAACCACAGAAATCTATGCCCTCAATTATGGAGCTGTTTAACCATTTTGGCTCCTTCTCTGGTTTTCAAATAAACTGGGATAAGAGTGAATTAATGCCAGTGTACTTGAACCAGAACAGCTCCACACTGAAATCTGTGCCCTTTAAGATAGCCGAGGACAGGTTCACTTACCTGGGGGTGACAGTCACCAGAAAACCCGAACGGTTACTTGAGGAGAACTGGAAACTGAAAATAACCCAGCTTAAGCAGAACATAGACTTCTGGAAAACTCTCCCTCTGTCACTGGTTGGGAGAGTAAACGCAGTTAAGATGGTGGTTCTCCCACGTTTTACATATCTCTTCCAGTCAATCCCATCATGTATACCGCAAAGCTATTTTAAGAAATTAGACTCTATTCTAACCGCCTTCATCTGGCAATATAAAGCGGTGCGTATCGGCAAGAAACACCTTTGTAAAGCTAAATATGAGGGATGGTTTGCTCTACCAAATGTTAGATGTTATTACTGGGCAACACATTTAAACATTCTGGCTTTCTGGAGAAGTGGTACCCTCACTGAGGGCACTGAGGAGGACACTCCAGCCTGGCTTTCTATGGAGCGGGCGGCCTGTCTCGGAACTTCTCTCCCAGCCCTTCTGAATAGTCCAGTTAGACTAATACATTACTACATGCAGGGAACTTTCTGGTACACAATTCTCTTAAAATATGGAAACAAATTAAAACATACTCAAGCCTCAACTATGTACATAGACAGCCCAATCTGTGGCAACCACGCCTTTAAACCGGCCAGCGTGGATTCCGCGTTTTCTCGCTGGAAGGAGAAGGGAGTGGAGTGCTTGAAGGACTTGTACCAGGGGGGCCACTTGATGTCCTTCGAACAATTGAGGAACAAATACGATCTCCCAGCCTCACCCTTTTTTCGATATCTACAGATCCGGAGCTTTATGAGGTCTAATATAGCTACATTTGCAGATATACCACAGCATCGGGCACTTGAAGAGATAATTAATGTTAGACCAGGATGTAGAGGAGCAGAGTCAACCCTATACCAGACACTTCTTAGTCAGGAAGTAGTCAGCACAGAAAAGTATAGAACTGAGTGGGAGACAGAATTGGGTATGCCGATCACTGAGGAATGTTGGGAAACATGTCTTAGGAATATTCACCGGTGCTCAGTAAATGTTAGATTAAATCTGATACAATTTAAAGTTGTACATAGGTTGCACTACTCAAAAGTTAAAGTAAACAAGATGTATTCCAGCGTATCAGCATTATGTAACAAATGTAAAAATCAACCTGGCACCCTTACGGAGCGTCCACACTACAGCTTCAAAAAAAGCTTGGAGCTGGGCGTGTCTGGAGCTTGGGGATTTTATTCAAGCAACACGACCAACAACCAATCACATGAATCTCCCGCCCCCGACATACAGAGCAAAAAACCCCGGGGATTGTATGGGAGCAATATATATATAAACTCCCCAAACAGGCGAAAACCTACCAGTTTCACCCACTGCCACCTCCCTCCATGCCTGGTTCCTCCGGTTTGTATCCCGGTAGGTGAAGAGGGTCTGGTCATACAAAACCGGGTGATTTGCTACGGCGATAGTTAGTTTCTCCTCCGACTTTTTTTGAAATATAGAAATGAACGGCGGGATATCTCTCCCAGCTTAGACGCGGTTTGATTGGCTACGGCTTCAGCTGTCAGATTTTGGGAAACGGGATTTGATTGGCTGGCGCTGGCTACTCCGGCGTCTCCGGCGTCAGAAGTTGAACATTGTTCAACTTCTGACGCCGGAGACGGCGGAGACGGACCGCTCTGCTACCCACAATTCAGTTCGGCGAAAAAGCGAGGCTACGTGACGTCACCTCATTGAAAGTGAATGGGCAGATTGGAGTTTTCGACGCTGTCGACGCTGTAGTGTAGACGGGCCGTTACACACCAATTCTGGACATGCCCCAACCTCCACTCATTCTGGACTTCTGTATTTGATTTTTATTCAAAAGCATTTGACAAGCAATTGAAGCCTTGTGGCCATTCTGGGGTCCATGAGTGACACTGATCTGAACTATGGCAGTGACAAATGGCGGTTGTTTTTGGGTACTGTTTTGGCTAAAAAACGTATTTTGAGGTTATGGAAGTCTGATGCTGTGCCTTCGTTCGAGATGTGGCTGAGGGAGTTGGGTGAGATCCTCTACCTGGAGAAACTTAGATTCAATAATGCAGGAAGGGGGAGAGTGTTTGATAAGGCCTGGGCTCCAGTGATGAGACACTTAAGAGGTCTGGGTGAGGATGAAAGTGTGGGATGAATGATCAATAATGTTAATCCTGTAACTTTTATCTTGTTGTTTTTTTTCTTCAATTTGCTATGGACATTTTGTCTTTGTCCTGGACTGCCCTCTTGTTTCTAGCATGAATATTGCATTTCTTGTTATCTCGCCCATGGATGTGTTTTAATACCGCCAACTGCCTAATTGTACTAGTATGTTCTGAATCTGCTGTTTTGTTGTTACTGAAAATGGAAAATATGATTGCTTTGTTATACCAATGCGGTTGGTACAATACATTTCTGCAATAAAAAAAATTCTTAAAAAAAAAAAATTGAAGTATTGACCAGGCTTTTATTTGAGGGAAAACTACTTTGAGTTATGGGTCAAATACATTATTTAATTTGTGGGACATGATGCAAATAGATAAATAACAATTTAAAATAAGATTCCAAATTGGATATTAAAAAGTTAAATTAAATTGACTAATTAATTATTAGATAATTATTAGAGCAGCATTATTTGTATCATTTAACAATATTTATTGACAATATTTAACTATACGGCGACACACTTGAGAAGTTTGAACTTTTTATGTTTCTGTAAAAAGCTAATATTCAAATAGCACTATTTTATTTTGAAGGTTGTGATCGGAAGCCCTGCCTGAGATCCTGTCTGGTTTGACACCCGCTGCTCAGTGTGTGTGTGTGTGTGTGTGTATGTGTTTTGTGTTATGAGTACTCGGCTTCCTGCTGCTGCTCGGTGTCCGCTCCGTGTCCGCTCACCGTCCGTCTCTTCAGTGTTGATCGGCTCGCCATGGCGGAAGGACGCAGAGAACAGCCGCCCCATCCTCTCCTCTCCTTACCACCGGCCAGCAAGCGACCCTGCCTGCGCCCTGCTCCCCGAGGTCCCGGTCCGGGGCCCGGGCACGGCAGCGGGTGGCCCAGCTCCCGGCTTCGTTCCCCGGAGTCTCTTCTGGACTGCGCGGCGAAGGCAGTGGCGGAAAAGTGGGCCTTCGAGAGAGTAGAGGAGCGCTTCGAGCGGATCCCGGAGCCCGTCCAGCGCCGCATCGTCTACTGGTCTTTTCCCCGCAACGAAAAGGAGATATGCATGTACTCTTCGTTTCAGTGCCGAGTAGCCGGCGAGGAGGGTCCGTCGGCGGCTACCGGCGGGGCTGGGGGTGCAGGGTCCGGAGCTACAACCGCCGGTGGTGGCGGAGGATCTACCGGTACGACGGCTACCGTGGGGGCAGTCGGAGTTGTGGGAACGGGAGACGGGCTGCCTTTCCGCCGGGGTATCAGGCTACTAGAGACCGGCTGTGTGGAAAACGTTTTACAAGTCGGTAAGTGGGAAATATCACTATAACCGAGGCAAAGCTTTTTTGGCTCAAACATTGTGGACCGTTTCCAAGTATCTGCTGCTGGATCTTTACAGGGATGATTGATGGAAGTTTGCGCTGGTGGGAAGTATGCAACGCGTCTATTTCCTCGCATATATAGTCAGCCATGGGTCTATGTGTTGGTTTATAGTTTAGAAGGCATACCAGGTAACATGTATTGACAAATGTTGTGCTTTTATCGTCTTTTCCATGAAAGAGGAAGCGATGATACGGTCGCTGCTAGCTTAGCCGACCAGCTGCTGTTAAAAAATTAAAGGGCTTCCTATCGTGGCTTCTCATTACTGTGGCGCTGCGTCTTTGCCCAGTTTTGCTTTCACGTTGAAACCTTGTTTCGCTGTGTGTTAGGGGTTTCAAACTAATTCAGTCATGTTTCGGGAATTATATGCAGACTGTTCTCTCTCTCTGGGGCTCCTCGTCGTAGTCGGGGTTGACTGGAGCCGTCCGTAACCCCGGACAGGGGGAGTCGCGGAGGAGGAGGGCTGACAGACGCGGATACAAAAGCGTTTTAGCGTCGGGGCTTTATTTTTGTTCGCGCGAACTCCTCTTTGCAAAAGTCGTTTTTTTTCAACCCGCCTTCGGTTGAGGGTGGCTTAGGCAAGGAACAAAGGCTGTTATTGGGTCTCTTATTATGATTAATCCAACGTTAATCCGAAAGAATCCCCCCACAGCTTTTTTTTTGTTTATTTGCCGCTGCTGTTCGGACCGGACAAAGAGCACATTCGCCACCAACGTGGAAAATACATGCTGGGAGTGTTTGTTTTGTTTTTAATATTAAAGTTAACCCCTAAGTAACGTGTGCAACGTCAAGCTGCCTTTTATTAGTGCGTTTGCCCGCAGCCTCTGTCGCTTGCTACACAAAAGGCTTCCAGTTGAAATGATCGATAAGCGTCTCGCATTTCCTGCGCTGCAGAGAGGCTGTTTCCAAACAAAGGGCCATTCCGCAAAGCTCCATCTCCACTCACACTCTCATTAGCTTCATACCCCGGCTCTACACATACACAAAACGAGCTCAGACAACAGGAAAATTGACGAGATGTAACCTATAGATTGTAAAAAGACAAACAGCCTTTTATGGATACCAGGAGGACTTTTCTTTGGCCATATGGTGTGAGAGCCACTGGAGCCTGTCTGGGGTTTCATGTTGCTGCTCCAAGGTATCTGGAGAGAGAGCTACACACTGTGGCTGCTGCTTTTCTCTCTCACTGCTGTATCTAATTGCATCTTCTACATGCTCATCGATTGCACCCCATAATTAAATGAAATTGAAGAACTGTGAATATGAAAGTCAGATTTGCTCTCAGTTAGATTAGTTGATACGTTTTGAGAGTCTGAGAGAGTGTGAGTTGACATATTAGTTATTGGAGCCAGATTTTATCTGGCTTTAGTTCTGTTGATTGCCTCAAGGCTTGTATGCCTAGATTGTTTGTTAACCATAACTTTGTTGAAGGTTGCTCAAGCAAGTTTGAAGTGATGACCTACTTTTAAAACTTCCTGTCACTACTAACACACCAACCTGGTATTTGCACATGGGTGAAGCAGAACTAAAGGATTAATAAAGGTGTGCTCGTGTAAAGAATTTCCTTTAAATAATAAAATAACAGTTGTAGCAAAAAATGGCAAAATGTCACTTTTTTAAAAACAATTTTAAACTTTGAAATGTTTTAGGTTTAAATGCAAACTTTCAAAACAAGTTGTGCACCCTTAAGCAAACACTCCCACTCTTAGCTGCCTCACCTGCAAATCGACAATCTCCCTCAAGGTCAGTCATAACAGGCAGGCACATGGTTTTGTCTTTCTGTCAACAAAACAGAGAACAGGTTAAATAGCTGTGAGACATCAAGATAAGATTTGGCTTGTTCTTCACTCTGCACACCATGGGAACCAGTCACTGGTGGAAGGTTTACTGACTGACTTAACAAGCAGAACAATTGTTTTGAGAGGTTGGGCAACCGAGCATGCTCGCCTCACACACAATGCACTCATTAAGTGTCGTGTTACACACCTGTAATAGACAGTCTTCAGATGGATTTTCCCTGACATGGCATAATATAATCGCCACTTAAAATAGTGGCTGTACTTGTTTTTTTTAAAAGTGAGATGGACGTGCCTCATGTACTCTGTAATAGGAACTTGCTGGGGAGTGATTAGGAATGAGACAAGGCAGCGTGCTGACGCATGAATGTGGATGGGGCATGGTTTAAAATGGGGCATCTCCGGAAACCGTAGCCTGGAAAAAGGGTATTGAACTTTTCAGCCACATGATATGCATGTTAACTGGATAGATTGAGCCGCAAGCTACATTCGTGGGAATATGTCAATTCAATTTTGATTCCTGGGGTCACGATTCAAAATCAACTCTCGTTTAAAAACAATTTTAGATCCAGTATAGGGTGGATCGTTCTCACAAAGTGTGTATAGGATTATGAAGGATTTATAGCTATTTCAAAAAGTGATAACAGCGGTTTGCTATTTATTTAAACACTCAAAGTCTAAACACTAAAGGCTGAAAAGCTTACATGTATTTATGTTAAAGTTCAAGGACATCAACTATAACAACTTAAAGTTATACATAAAGAAATAGCTGCTGGTTACATAAATAAAATGATGTCCGTCCCAAGATGAGGTGGGTGATGCAGCTCTCGTCTGTGTTAGTGACTTAAGGGGAGCTAAAACTGCTGTTTACCACTCGCTTCCGAAATATTTAAGGACATCCACCAAGGCACACATACAGAAACACTGACAACATTGAAGCAATGAGCCCACAAGCTACGCTATCATTAGATATAGTTTATTATTCCTCATAGCTATCACTGGCAGAGCAGGAGATCTTATTTCTATGAATTCATCGTCGTCTTTAGACTTGCTTTTGTCCCCGTTGCTTCAAATCGGTGTGCCTTAGAGCCGAGTCTGGAATTGCGCTTGTTTGTTCAGGTAATTACTAATGAGATCTGGTGTTAGAGACGGGGGAGGGGGTATGTGATCTGCCTTTCTACTGGGCAGGACTTCAAGGTCCGGGTCACAGAAAGTTTAAAACCAGACTAGGAGCGTGTGAGAGGAGCAGCACTATTGGCCCAATACAAGTATAAGCCAAACTAAATCTAATTTAAATAATAAGACCAGAGATGCTTGTTTGCTGCTGGCTTGAAAGTCTTTCAAGAAAGAAAAAAACTCCTTGAAAAAGCAGATTATAATGAAATGGTTTTGGGTTATTTCTATAGGAATTGATGATGTTTACCATAGAAGACTCTGTGTACGCATCAACGATTAAATAATGAGTACTGGTACGTCCCGTAGATGCCCTTCACCCCATACATTAGAGGCCTTTGTCTGTCAGCCTCTTTTAACCATAATACTGACGGATTGAAGAGATGTGAGCTCATCAGCAACTCATCGTCCCATGTGTTCATAATAATCTACTCCTCGCTCCAAGTCATAATTAGAATAATCAAAGCTAAGCGTGCTTGTATTTGTAAACCCCCCCCTTATTCGCGGCACATACACACACATGTGCGCCCAGGAGCCCCCTTGCCAGAGCCTTATAAAGTCCTCAGAGAGCGGGAGGAAGGGATATTAGAGGAGGGAGGGAAGGGGGGGGGGTTCTTAAGCTTTGAGTCAAGCTTTGGGATTATTGGGTCATGCTTTGTTACCCAGCTGTAGAAAAACCCCTTGTTCACAGAAAGGGGGGGCTAGGGAAGGGGGTCTGTCTGTGTATGTGTGTGTGCACGTCCCCGTCTACGCAACGTTACATAAAGCTGTAATGGGTCCCCGACGCCTTTTGAAGCACCGGTGACTCTGACAAAGCGAGGCAGCAAAATTGAACAGGATTAAACTGTATGGGAGAGTCAGTGAGTGGGCTGGAAACACTGGGGGGCTTCTTAACTCCAAATATGTTAGGTCCTGAAATGTATAAAAGCTCCTAAGAATGGTGGAACTTACACAATATGTGGTCAGTTTCACACCTGTAATTAACTTGGCTATCCTTGGCTATGCAGTATTGGATAACAAAAGATTTGCCAACTTTAGATTTGATTGAATCGAAGCTCCTGTACATCTGTAGCATTCCATCAAATAGGCTTCCTTTACATGCAATGAAGGGTTTTGCCAAAACAACATATTTCTCAATCAGGACCAGGAAAGAGTCATTTGCACAGATTGCACTAGTATCCATCTTTAAAGCAACTGCCTGTAAAATGTCAGTTCATCTCCAGTTGGTTATTGAAAAATAGATAAACATGTATAAAAGTGGCAAATGATTTCCCAACCAAACCATTTGATGTAATGTTTACTAGGATCCAGTTCACATTTCCTTACAGGGAAAATACAAGTATATTGCATTGTATTTGCAACTACCGGTCATTTCCTTATCAATCATTGTGTTGATTAAGCTTTTGATTATTCACCTAGAATTAAGTGTTTGCAATTATGTAAAACTGAGAAAAGCAACACATTCAAAAAGCTAAAAACAGTGAATGCTTGGTAATGATGATACATAAATGAAATGATTAATTAAGTAGCAGAATTGTGGGCAATATTTAATTGTAGCAGTACATATGCTAAGGACACCATTCTGGCACATCTTGGGGAATGCAAACGTATACGTTTTTCTGATGAACCCAACATTCCAAAATTGAAGTGTGTAAAAGAGCAACTGTTGATTGTATTGTATAACTTCTAAACCCTTTAGAGTGGATTTCTTGAGTTTCTGCTTGTTGTCAGTGTATTAAGTCAGTTTCAGTTCATGTATGGTTTTCAGTTTTCAGTGTGTGGAGGGAGGTGTTGGTGGTTGTCCTTAGATATAATTTACTGGCAGAATGGCCGTGGGCTTCCTTGTTGTTGAAAATCTGTTGAGCCTCTGGTGTAAATCTGCTCTTTGGTTGCTCAAGAGTGTTGCGATTAAAGACAGAAGGAGTGCGGTGAGATCACCCTCGCTTGCTTCATCTGCAATCTCTCTTCCTGACTCAACTCTCAGGACCGAGTCCACCGACACAGCTTAGTTTTCATCGGTCGGTTTTCCTTCCATATTTCTCCATCTGCCATTCATCAAAGCAAAACTATATGTAACTCTGTCTTTAATGTTCTCCACAAGCTCCCCATTTCTGTAACTTGCATCAGTTAAAGACGACTCACACTTTAATCATATTCTGTCTGTAGACTCCCGCATAGTAAAGGGCTTTTAATCCGCCAAGGCGAGATCTTAACGTTTTTTCTTTACTTTCCCCTCACCGTCTCCTCTTTGATGCGGGAGGCTGCTGCTGGTTGAGCAAGTGTCGGTGGTTTTGACAGGAGGACTGGGGGAAGCTGGAAAGAGTCAGTCATGACTTTTGAGTGAGAAAGAGGTCAGAGAGTTGACGGTGCACGTGCCTCTGCAGTGTTTCCACCCTGTCGGGGTATTGGCTCATGCTCTTCTGGGTAATCATGACTGACTTCACAGAGAACACATTCCTGTATGACTACTGATGGTATATGAGTTAGGGCCGACATTCACATACTGTATGTGTTGGAGGGTATGATCGATCCTCATGCTGGGTGCTAGTGGAGTACTTCAGGAAAGTCGACGGGGGGGGGGGGGGGCTAGTGGAGTACTTCGTGACCACAGAGTGTGAACGTTGTGATCAGCTGTTTTAGCGCAGTTCTCCAGTGAAGGGGGGAGTCTCCCTCCGCAGCCGGTTGGCGTAGTTTTGGCACAGTTCCGTTGAACAGACCGACGTTAACAGCAGCCCTGTCTGTGCACACGGAGACCGACTCTGTCGTTCGGTGATCTAACCGCCTTCTAGAAAAGCTTCACAGGTACGTCGGTACGCAAATGCGCTTTGTGACACAAGTGACGGTACGCATTTCGGATTGTTGCCGCGCATGCGTACCTGCGTACCAGTTATGTGCACCCCTGTTTATAGCCGCCCGTTAGCTTTTTAGTTCTGGTGATTGCGTGGTGTCAGGGAATATTAACTTACACTTATGTTTGCTAATTGTTTATGTTCCCATATTAGGCATTTTTATTCAAACTGTTGCCCTTGTTTAGATTTAATTGCAAATTTAAAATCAAAAAGCTTGCTGCACTTTTGTTTCAAGTCATGCTTAATTGAAACAGATTCCCTATTTTTAATGTTATGCTTTCTGTATGCTCTATTATCTAAGACCTTGATTATACCAGTGTAATTTATTCTTGTGTCTGGCTGTATGTCGTAAAGCCCTTTGACTTTGCTTAGAAAAGTGCTCTATATTATTTAAATATTCATCATTACTTTCATGTACAGAAATTGTACATTTTCAACTCGTAAGTGCTTTAGCCTTAAACGCGGCTGCTATTGAAGCTGGAAGCTTGAAAATTAATTGGCAAAACCACGTCTCCTTTTTCTTCTTAAGTGCATTTCTTCTTGTATATCTATTTATCCATGTATATTCACAGCAGAGCTCATTTTGAGCCACAACTTAAGCCACTTAACACACAAACACACAAACAAACACAGTCTGTCTTCAACCCTTTCCCCAGCGCGCAAAGCAGACAGACAATATTTAATCAGTGTAATTAATTCCATGCCCGCCACACTCGAAAAGAGAAGATCGCTAAAACAAATCGTCCCCGCTCTCTTATTAGCTCTGGGAAAGGCTTGTGAAAGATGAGGCCATTAGGGAGTTGCTCTGTTGTTGAATTCATCAAAGGAACCGGCACCTGTCAGCACATGTGTGAGAGCGCATGAGGGCTGATCATCTAAAATCATTCATCAGAGGTTGTAGTTTGAGGACTTCATCTAGCAGACACTAAGGCGACCATTTTTACGTTCCTCATGAGTAACAAAAAGGCATGATGAAGTAATAGGTCTGATATGTAGGCAGTGGCACAGTCCAAGGGAACTTGGCTTTTGAACCAGAGTCCATTGTTTAAGTCCTCGAATGGACAAAGTACGTAGAGGTGACTGGTAATAAATGCCTAGGTTAAACTGGCTTATTCAACGCACAGTGCTGTTTACATGTGTTCCGATTGAAAGTGGATTAGATTTGAAATCTTAAATGTCCATGTTTTGAGAGTACCATTATGCCGTGTTCTCACATGATCTGTCATTAAGGCAACACATCAAAGCGACGCTCGTAACAGAAAATGAATAGAAGTTGGTAAAAGTTCCTCCAGCTTCGAGCAAGTTCACTTAACCCAGGAATCAAAACAACAAAACGTAGAGCTTTATTCATCATATATCTTATGCTAAACCTTCGAGGTAAATAGCATCACTTTGCGAAAGAACATTTCTTCGGTGACGTTTCAATTATTCTCAGAAGAGCAAATGGGACAGGTTTCATGTATGGACTTGGCATGGACATTATCAGAACGGTTACTGATACCAATGCAAGAAAGTACCATTGGATTCAAGTGAAAGCGCTTGGATTGTAACTAAATACTACCCCCACAGCACTCCCACCTGTAAAATAAATCATATCTATTTTCTCGCTGCTGGCTTTAGTATTTCAAGCAATGCCCCCATGTTCTCCCTCCCTGTGTTTATTTCCCTTATGTGCTTTCTGTTTAACGCTGGCCTCAGGTGTTTCAGCCACATTTCTGCTGCGATTTCAAACGATGCCATTTCCACTCCGGACTTGTTTGCAGAAGAGAGCCAAAAAAATGACATTCTTTGCCTTTGGTTCTGTTTGCTCAGCCCCTTCCCTTCTTTCTTACAGTTGTCAGCACAACAGTGTGTGTACTGTACGTGTATGGAGGTGGTGTGTATGCCCACATGTGATGAGATAAAAGCAGAGAAAACCCATTTTTTTTTACTACTCCTGTCCTGTTTTTACAACCCCCTGGTCTGTTTGTCGGTGTGTGTCCACCAGCTTTAGTGCTTTTACCTTGGGTGGTGGGTGTGCAATTATCAACCGCTATCAATGCTGGCCTTGTCCTTTTAGCTTTTGAAGCTGACATTCTGCTGTATTCAGTTATTGCACTGTTCCACACCTGCCTTTTATTGTGTGTGTGTGTGTGTGTGTGTGTGTGTGTGTGTGTGTGTGTGTGTGTGTGTGTGTGTGTGTGTGTGTGTGTGTGTGTGTGTGTGTGTGTGTGTGTGTGTGTGTGTGTGTGTGTGTGTGTGTGTGTGTGTGTGTGTGTGTGTGTGTGTGTGTGTGTGTGTGTGTGTGTGTGTGTGTGTGTGTGGTGTGTGTGTGTGTGTGTGTGTGTGTGTGTGTGTGTGTGTGTGTGTGTGTGTGTGTGTGTGTGTGTGTGTGTGTGTGTGTGTGTAGGTGTGTGTGTGGAGGTGTGTTTACCGTAGTTGTTGTACACATTTGGCTCCTGCCCATGTCTCAGTGAGAGGCTGGACTTGAAAGAGAAAGCTGAGGCTCGCTGGCTGGACCATTATGTCCTCGTTTGGTTGTAATTGCCTAACAAATGTTGGGGAGAAAGGAGAGAAAATGGACCAACATGGATGGGAAGGGGGTTTTTGAAATGCAAAACAGACCCAAATTAAACTCTGCCTTGTGTCCAGGGGCCTCATTAATAACGCCGTGCGTAGGATTCACGTGGGAAGGTTGCTTACGTAGTAGAAATCCAAAATATAGGTCCAGAAATTTCCCGACATTTTCCGATTCACCAAACATTGCGCAACGGCAAGGAAAGTGCGTACGGCACTTCCTACGCCGGTTTCCCCTTATAAATCACAACCGACTCGAAATGCGGTGCAGCTTTTGCGGGCTTCTCAACGCCCATATTTGCCTATAAATAGTCAAACGCCCATTCATTCATTCATTCATTCATTCATTCTGACTGACTTTATGAAGAAGATCGCAGGAAATGACGACAGAACAGCTAAAAAAGACATCTCGCACCGTGTCAGATTTTGGTTATTGTGGGGAGGTGGAGATAAGTCATATTGTTTGGTGGATGCCGTTTGAACCAGAGCAGCAGCATGGAGGTCGGATCGTCACCAAAATAAATAAATAAATGGCCCGAAAAAGGTTAATGACAAAAAAAATACACATAGCCTTCCTCAGGCAGTGTGTTTGTACCGGGGACAGGAGACACCTCATTGATGAGAAACTCTAAGAAATGATCGGGGAATCCCTCCGGAGTGGAGTCATGACGACTGGATCTGAATTATGTTTTCGTATTTGGTGGTTTGTGTTCCAGCTGTCGATCAGCTGTGCGCAGCGTCTCCACTGCAGCCTGTGCATCTCACCCCCCCCCCCCCTCCCCGCAGCAACTCTATATCCACCAGTTAAAGGAAATACAACTAATGTGTAACTTGTGTTATATGAGCTGTACAATTGACCACATATGGTGTTCTTAGCTTCCATACCTCCTGTGTTTTACGAGCGACTTATCAAGTCTTGGCAAACGGCATAAAACACGATTAAACGTGATAGTATATAAAACCATGCTCCTATCTACAACCTATAGAAATGCAAAACGGCGTCAGTTTAGACGTAATTCTGTCCTCCTGCTTACCGCGTCATTTATGAGAAAACATTTCATAACATTAACACAACATATTCGAGGTGGTTTTCAATAACATATCCGTATTTATTGATTTCTCCAAGTTATGTTTTTGTGTGCACTGAGGAGTCTCAAACTCTTGTTTAATCATTTTAAGATTGGCTTTAATCAATGTTTGAAAATGAATTCTTCATATATGATAAATGAGAGGTAACATTTTATTTATGATATTATTTCCACACATTTCTCTCCATTCTTCCTTCTGCCAACGGTGTCGCAGTTTCTCGTCTCTCCCGTTTTTGTGCATAGTGCGTACGCATGGGTTAGAGTTTGCGTGGAGGACCGCACGTTTTCCCGTCAAGTTAGTATTTTATAAATCGCAAACATTGCGTAGAAACTGGTGTATGCCATTTTTTTTGCGTATATCCCTTTATAAATGAGGCCCCAGGTTGTTAGCATGGGAATTCTATGGCTGGATAGAAATACTATATTCTCTATGTAACTTTGCCATCATCTTGTAACTCATCCCACGTGAGGTTAAGTGACGCATATCCAAAGAAATAAAAGCAATGCCTGTGGCACAACAGAAGGGGAAATACAGGATGCTTTAAGTGGGGGAGGAAAGCAGTGACGGGTAGCATTGTTTGGAAAGAAACTAAAGGTACATCTCTCGAGGGTAGACCTATTTGTGGAGGATGTGATTCGTCTTTATTTGGACCCTTCACCAGTCACATGAAAGACGATGAAGTTCCTCAAGGCCTCAACATTCTTGCCAATAGTTTTATTCTTACCCAAAATTAAAACTTTAATCCTGTCTTCATTTTATTGACCCCAGACCCTTTTCCTTCCTCTTTGTTTCCCTTGTTGAAGGGGGAAAGGCCGCATTACTCTCTTCATCGCTATTGATTACTTGATGGTTGGATAGAACTCATTCAGGCAGAACTCTCGTTCACGTCGTGTTTCCAGATGTTTATAGGTATCCTATCCTCTCTTGTTTTTATTAGCGGCAGGCAATTTTGGAAGAGTTCAAAAAGCTCAAAGGTATAGTTTTTTTTTTGTTGACATAAGGTGCATTATGCCGACATTGCTCCACTTTTCAGACAGAAATAAGCAGCATATGGGGCCAGCAAACATGCCACGTTTTTCTGTAGAGTAATAGCCTTATATCCAACCTAATTTGAATGTATGGTAATTTCTTCTTTCTTTCTGCCTTACACGCTTTCAGTCTCTCTTTCTTTGTACGCTTAAAGAGCAGCAGCACGGAATAAACCATAACAATCAAACGATTGGGAATCCTCTGAGCCAATTAGATTACATTT